>NC_137823.1:28443993-28615493 GCF_963921795.1 Nannobrachium achirus | reverse complement strand
GGTCCACTTGAGATGAGGACCGCGTCCCGACCAGCCTGTTCCGTGTTGAAGAGGAGGGCCGAAAAGGGGGGCAGCAGTTAGTTTGTTTGGGCGTCCGCAGTGAGCCAGGGAGAGGAGAGGACGATTGGAGAGAGAAGAAGCAGTGGCCGCTGGCCCCAGCAGCAGCAGCAGAGCCGCAAGCATGGACCAAGAAGACGACAATAACAACAACAACATGCACGGCGGAGGCGCTTCCTCCTCCAAAAAGACAATCATCTCAAAGATCTTCAAAGTTCGCAAGAGGAGGCAGATGCTTTTCGTGCAAGTGTGTTTCATCTGCAGCGTGCTGTTCGTGGCGTGGAGCGCGTCGGCTCTGCTCACAAAGACAGGTGAGTGAGTGGGTGAGTGGGTGGCCACAGTGTGGGGGGACCGGTTCGGTCCTCCATGTGGGTCACGGTGGGCCCGGTAACCTAACCGGGGGACTGCTGACAAACGTGGGCCACCATGGAGGATGGAACAGGACAGATCACACCATCAAGCTGAGGGATTCTGCAGTAGAATAATCGTGCATCACTCCAATCAGAACGCGTTGCGTTTAAATCATTCTTTGAGAAAGTATAGTAGCCCACACACACACTGTCAAGGGCACGTATGCCTTCCCTGGTCAGATAAATCGTGGAATTCCTATGTATCAAATCCATAGGATTGAGCAGGGGATGTTATCTTGTGCAAAATGCGCCCTGCAGGGCTGTCTGTACGGTGGCTCTGGGTTTAATGGCATGCATGAGGCTTTCTGGCCATATAGGTGGACGTACTGCCTCCATCCATTCCTGACTGCAGCGAATGATGCAGCCTATATGGTTGTGCAATGAATGTGTGCCTGCTGTGTTGTACATTTATATTGGGAGACTGCTTCCATATCGGTGATGTATGTAGGTCATAATAATGTATTTTCTATGCGTCTGTCTGTCCTTATGCCGCAGTGTGCGCGCCGTGGAAACGGAATGTTTTTTAGATACAAACCCACGGTGACACACACACACACACACACACACACACACACACACACACACACACACACACACACACACACACACACCACACTACCCACATTCACTGTAGTAGACAATACAGTATAATATAACCGACGACAGGACGCTTTTTCAATAAGCCTAATTTTGGTTGGAGTCATTATTCTCTACGCTCCATCTGTGGCAAACCAGCCAAATGTGCGTGGCTCTTTGCCAGGCGCTGGAGACGAATGGCAAGCAGCGCATCTCTGGTCACTACGTTTGGAGCGCTGCCCCGTGGTAATGCTGGCACCATCCTCTCTCTCTCGCACGCACGCACGCACACACACACACACACACACACACACACACACACACACACACACACACACACACACACACACACACACACACACACACACACACACACACACACACACACACACACACACACACACAGTCATTCTCCTGCATAACGCACGCTTTAGGTTCTGCATGAGGCTCGAGTGATACAATTACGCAGAGGACGATCATTTGGGAAATAAAATGAGGTGTGTGTGTGTGTGTGTGTGTGTGTGTGTGCGCGCGCGCGCGCGCGCGTGTGTGTGGGAGGAGGGGGGGGGGGGGTGCCGGTGAGCACTTTCTTCTCGCCGATCCATTATTCACAGCTGCTCTCAGATGTGTGCACGGTGAGGTCGGTCGGTGGGTTATTCTTCAGAATGCATCGTGCACCGTGTTTTGTGAGACGCATGTCACACACGAGCCTCAGATATAGGCTACAAAGAACGCGCACGCGGTCCCGTGTATGGGGCTGGCTGGCTATGTCAAAACCGCTGCACGTGTCCGAGGTGAACACTTAACATGCAGAATAGTAGCTCAGCTGTCTCTTCGTTATGTAATCGTCACCATACCGCCATGACAACTAACCTTGACATTCCACATACTAGTGAGGAATATACCTGACTAGTCATTCATAGCTGAGGTTATCCATCAACATGAGTGATAGGCTCTCGGAAAGGTTTGAAGCCTGTATCTGCAAAAACATAACACAAAATCTATACGGCATATAAAAAAAAATACCCCTCAGGCTGGATTGCTATATTCAGTGTCACTATGGATATTGCACATTTCGTGTTTGCCACAGCCAGGGGTGTCACAACCAGGGATGTAGTGGGGGGGAACGCGGGGGTACGGAGTGCCCACACTTCTCTCAAGTCAAGTCAGTTGATATTTTCAGGTCGTTCTGACCCAGCAATTGGTTGAAATAGGCTCGCCAGCCATGCTGAAATGAGCATGACTAACAGCAGATGGTAATATAAGATTTGAAAATGGATTAATTAATTGGAAATATCAGTTGTGGAGCTATTTTGCATGGGAAGTTTGGCTGATGATCCGGTCATCAAATTATTGGTTGAGAACCACTGGTCTAAGGCTATTTCTGCCGCCGCGCAGACCCGTTTTAAGCCAGCGAAAACGTTATGTGCACGCGCACGGACGCACGTGCATGTACGTGCACGCGCGGGGAGTGCCCAGACTGCCCACACTTCCAAATTTAGCACTACAACACTGGTCACAACAAATACCTGGGTACTGGGTACAAGCATTCACTCACATTTTGTGCTTTAACTATTGAAAAATAGCAGATATACAAGCTCACAGCGCGGCACCGAGTGCCGCGCTGCGAGCATGTAGATCTGCTATTTTTGAAAAATCATGAATATTTGTGCGGAGTCTGAATATTTCAAATCCTTCTATGTCAGTGGTGCTCAAATATTTTCATGTGAAGGACCCCCAAAATGATATGTATTTTGGCCACGGTCCCCCATCTCAAAATATTTAGTTCCAGGGACCCCCCCAGAAGCAAAATTTGAGTTACAAGTGTTCACTTAAAGTTGTACCATGTAACTTTTTTTATAAAACAAATCTTAAAATTGTCCTAACTGTTAAATCACTAAAGTTTTAGAACACCCACTCCGTTATTTTCAGCTTCTGAAGCCTTCTCTTTATATGTTTTCTTCTTAGCAGTGACAGGGGCGGGATTTCGCGCCAAAATGACGTAATCTGCATCATCTGTATACGTTGTGTATACGTTGCCCAATCACATCGCCGATCATGCACACATGGTACACTACCGGCCAATCACAGCTTATCTGCTCTGGTCTCCAGGAAGCGCCTCCGCTTGGCTACAGTGTTTACCATGGTGAAGGATTTTAACCTCTTAATCCACAAATCCTGGCCAGAAAATTACTTCTACCATGCGTTCTACCCCTCCACGGATTACTATCGGTCGCGGTGGTTTGCGGCGCCGCTCCGGTGGTCCGCGGCGGTGGTCCGCGACGACTCCGGCCGAAAAACTGCCGAAAAAAGCAATACCGCTACTGATCACTAGTTGAGCAACTTACACAGTATAGCTTTAAAAAGTACATATATTCAAAGATTTGCACACATTTTCACGACTTGTGAGCTTGTATATCTGCTATTTTTCAATAGCTAAAGTATAAAATAATGAAGGCCCCTCCACCTTGGGCCATGGTAACTCAGTTCCATCCCCCGCCCCCCTCTTGTGACGCCCCTGGCCACAGCAGCACACAGGGAGAGGGATTACGGTTTCATGGAAACCTTGAATTTATACTGCTATCACGTATAGGGACGGAAGTGGTTTCAATCTGTTTGGTCCTCAAAGTGCTTTTAACCCTGACCCTCAACCTCAGAGGCTGGTGTGGGAGCTGCATCTGCATCCACTTAGGCCCAGGCCAGAGTATCATCTGTAAATCAGCACTCTATGGCCTGTACTGTGTGTCTCCGGAAAGGATGTATTATTGGGGAGAGTTTTATTAATTACATTAAAACAACAAGAGGCTTAAAAGATTATTCTCAAATGATATCATGCCACGCAAGTGCAAATCAGAAAAAATCTGTTGTCTCCGAAGAAGGCACGCTCCGGGAGCCAAACTAACTAAGCCTCCTGGTCAGTAATGGGCCTAATGGCTAGCCTTTTTTTCTTTCTAATCGAGTTTGCCTGACCCAAAGTGTGAGTGTTGCCATGCAGGGGTTGACAGAGATCGACGGTTCTGTGAACTTCAGCCATGATTCACTGCTGTGCCTTTTCAGAAGCAATGGTGGCCATCTCAACGTGTGCCAGATGAGAGGCGTTTGATCTCTAAGCCTTCTAGGGCAATGGAATGCTCCCGGACTTATGTGTCATGGTTGCTGCATGCTAATCAGATGAAACTAACTCTATATCATGGCCTTATGGACTTGTTTAGTACTCATCTCTCAAGTATCAGAAAAGAAACGAGTAAACAAGCGTTTGTCATGTCACAATAATTAACTGTGACCGTCGGCTGACACCTGTTTGATGTGTGTTTGCGTGCGACTCCGCGAGTGTTTTTTTTATTTTATCAAAAAGGCAACTGGGTTAAGGCAGCGGAAGCTTGTGATTAGCTGCGCGGAGATGATTAAAGTTGGGGGGAAGGAGATACACCTAAACCCTAACCTCAGTAAAACTAACGCTGGTGAATGCTAACCTGGTGAAATGCTAACCTGACAACGCTGGTGAATGCTAACCTGGTGAATGTTAACCTTTATGGTCGGCAAATGGGAGGTCGTCTCCACCATAACCCAGTTGCCTTTTTGATACACTCGGACTGAAAGACCTGCAAAAAAACACTCCTACGACTGCGTGCTGTAATGTGGGACTGGGCAAAATGGATGCAAAGAGATGCATTTCTTCTGGGTTATGTCTTTTAATGAAAGAGGGGTGGCAGGCATGTGGTGTTTCATCCTGCATGCGGATTGGATACATGTCTGGTAGCGGGGCACCACACGGGAGGCTAGCCTAGAACAGGTGTTTATGGAAGCAGGGCAGAGCCCAGGCCTGAACAGGTGTGTGCAGAGGATGTGAAGAGGGAGGCTGTAGTACAGAGGAAAAGCTTCAGTGTTATTTATCCACTTGTAACTGAGGCCATGGCTACACGGAGCTGGATATTTCATATATCCTGGTTTTTCAGATATCCACATAGAAAAATATCTAGGTCTACACGGAGCTGGATATTTCATGTATCCCGGTTTTTCAGATATCCACATAGAAAAATATCTAGGTCCACACGACAAAGATATCTAGGTCTAACAAGCACACACACAGTAAAGTCTTCAGAGATATCCGGGTTCCCTGTCTACACGGATCCAGTGAATCGGATATTTTTCAATGTCTTCACTTATTTATCTGGTTTAAAAAATATCCAGATTCACTGCCAAAATATCCAGCTTCGTGTGGCTACAAGCCCCAACAGCACCAAAAAATGTCTAGATTCACAAATATCCAGCTCTGTGTAGCCTTGGCCTGAGAGTGTACATCATGGGCAACTGGCGGCCCGGGGGCCACATGCGGCCCCCACCTACACTTAATGCGGCCCGCAGGTTAATATTATAATTGGTTTCAGCTGTTACAATCCCAAACATGCAAATATGACCGTTTTAATTACTTCAGTCTATACTAGTAGCTTAGTTACTAGTATAGTAGTACTAAAATGTTAGTCTTTTTTTTCATATCCAACATATTTGTATTTAGGTTCATAAAGTTAACATGAGTATAACTAAATGCATTTGAAATTAAATACAATTGTACATTTCAGGATTCCAATTAAAAAATAACAAAAAATATTCATGTTTCCAATTCAAAAGAAGCAAAAATAGCAGATCTACAAGCTCAAAACTTCTTTTGTATGAGATATACTAGAAAAACAAAGTAGAACGTAGCAATATGCAATGTGGCCCTCTGGAGTGAAGGTGGAAATATAGTGGCCCTCTCCATCATCAAAGTTGCCCACCCCTGGTGTACATGGTCTCTGAGTAGAGTTAAACGAAACACTGAGGATCTTACTGTGTAGAACAAGGGTTTTCAACATGGGGTCCTCAGTTACCACGGGGGGTCCTCCAAATCTTTGTGTGATATGATCATGTTTTTTTTTACATTTAACACTTGAACCCTAGCATCCCTATTCTGAGTGGAACATTAGCAGAAAATAGCAGATCTACAAGCTCACAACGCCTCACACTGCAAGGCGTTAACTTGTGAGCTTGTAGATCGGCTATTTCTGGCAAAGAGGTTTGGTGTTTTGGAGGGAAAGGAAGCGCAGACCACGTATTGATTGTTCAAGTGGTTAAATGTCTAAAAAGATACACATTAATCCAACATACACTGTCTGATGACAGTGCTGTCAAACAAGCCTAAGCCGTCTAAGAAATCTATGAACATGTTTAATTTGCAACACAATTGTATACAATACTGTATATAGGCTCTATTGGGGGTCCATGCTTCATCTCTCTCTCAGCCAAGGGGTCCTTGGCCTGAAAACGTTGAAGATCCCTGGTGTAGAAGGGATGATTTTTGGCAGCAGGAGGCCTGTGAGGAGGTGCACTCTGGTACGGGCACACGCTCACAGTGCAGGATGTGTGGAGGTGATTTATGAGTGTCCTTGGTCCACCCCTCCCCAGATGATTGGACTAGAGCTGGGGGATGACATTACTGTACTACCAGGTTACTGTTGCTCTGTCTCACTACAACACAATACAATCTGCTTGGATCGGAGGCAGACAGATACCACGTGGATAGTTTTGGCTTCTCCTTCAAGGCAGCAAAGGGGTTTGATATCTGTTTAGCTTAGTTTAGCTTTTGAGTCTTTGCCATCTAGAGTATTCTGCACAGCAGTTTTCAGAATGTTTCATTTATCAAGATGCCATGCAGTACCTGTAGCCAGGTAACCGACAGTGTAACATCTTGAAGATCTCTCTAATCTCACTAGGGGAATGGATTTATTTTCACGACTTTTTCAAAAATAGCAGATCTACACGCTCGCAGCGCGGCACTCGGATCAGAGTGATGATGATGATGTAAAAAAAAAAGTACATTCATTTCATACAGAGGTTTTTTTTTTACAATGTGCATTACATTCACCCATTGACACTAGAGTTCTCGCATTCTCCCGACCCAACATTAGGGTCTGGTAGGGCCTAAAATGTATGCTAATTAATTGGGCCGGGTAGAGCCTTGGGCTCAATGAAAAAAGAAAATATATTTGTTATTTTATTACTATTACTCTGTGATAGAGTTCTCAAATTCTTTCCAAACTCGATCATACCCAACGTTTTCGGGCCGGTTAGGGCCTAAAATGTATGCCAACTAGTCGGGCCGGATAGGGCCTTGGGCTGGCCCAGTTAGGGCCAGGCCTTAATTTTCAGGCCCGTTGAGAACTCTAATTCACACACAAACAGCGGAGGAAACCATGCAAGGCACCGACCGGTTACACCCCGCCACTCCGACATGTCTCCTTTCCGACATGTCTCCATTCCGACACTAACCCTATCTCTAACCCTTACCCTAAACGTAACCGCCACTCCGACAATAAGAAGTCAATTTCGGAGTGGCGACATGTCGGAATGGAGAGCGACACCCGCACCGACCTGCTCATAAGGAGCAGTAAGTAGTTAAATGTCTTTGCGCAATGACACTTGCACATGTAACCAGGAGGAGCTGGGGGCCGGGAACCATGGTGTTCCAAGGCCGCCGCTGCGCTGTGCATGCACATTATGGTCCCTCACGTCTAGATATAACCCTTTCAATATGCATCCTACCCATCAATGCTTCTCTAAATCATTGATTGACTCTTCAATTAGTGACCAATTGTTCTTTACAAAGCAGCTTTCTCAAAGATTGACTTTGAAGAGAAGAGGTTTTAATGCAAACTAAAACAGGTCTGTAAATGCCTTTTAAAAATAGTTGGGTACAATACTAAATCAAAAAAGAAAGGAGTAGTTCAATATGTTTTTTTAACTCATTTAATGCCACCCTTTCACCACTAGAGGGGGCCAAGTGTGCCACAGACAATCCCATAGAGATATGCTGGTATATGCAGAAGCCCTGCAGCCATGACTTGCCTAAACACTTTCCTTTGTGCATGTACAGGAAGAGGATGAAGTTAGCTTGAAGTTAGCTATTGGCTACCAAGCATTTTAAAAGCCTTATTTTCGTCAACTTAGCCATGATTAAACCTTGCACACCTCATGCATGGGAAAAAAACAGAGAAGAATGAGCTCTAAAAAATCCAATGCAATCCTGGATTGCATTGTTGTGGGTTTGTGCAGTTTGTTCACAGCTTTCAAACAAAAAAATCCGATTGGAAATCCGTTCAGGCATTCTTGAGATAATAGCCATTATGTTTTACACTGTTGTGAGCTTGGAGGTCTGCTACCTGAGTTGTATGGGGGTTGTATGGGGGTTAAACATGCAAAATCGCGATTGAAATCATGTTCACTAGTTTTGATGGGGTCCAAAAAAAAAATTTCCAAAAAAATCTTTCAAAAAAATTTTTTTTTTTTTTTTTTGAATCACGTGTATACACGTGATTGGCACTGTGGGATGCACTAATATATCACGTGTATACACGTGATTGGCACAGAATGAGTTAATTTGTCGCATTCCTAAGATAAAATAAATATTATCGTAAATGTACCCCATTGATTCCGGAATCAATGGGGGTAAATTTATTTTAATAAAATGATTGTCTTAGGAATGCAACAAAAACATAGTTGTGTGACATGGTTTTGAGTAATCATTAGAAAAAGTCATTTTAGGGGTGAACTACTCCTTTAAGTGAAGCTAGAATTACTTTTCACCCCTGTTCTGTTCACAACAGAATGTTCTTTTGATGTACTGACAATATTGATGACGACTGCTGTTTGTTTTTGTGTTGTATGCAAAATGCATCCTGGCGGTAATATGTATGCGAAGCACTGACACGTTGTCCCCTCTGTGGTTCTGGGTGTTATTTTTTCATAGGTTTAAAGTGATTCCTTACTTTCAGTCTAAATGTTCCAGTGGACCTAGAATGTCATACAACATAACAAAACATAAATGGCACCATGAAGGAACACACGTTTTTGGTAAAATGTGGAATATATTTATTCATTTGGACTTTGGTGTGCATTCAAGATCAGCAGAAATTGCTTAACCACTGTGGAGCCAGTTGAAAGAAGAATTTCTAGAAAGCGTTAATTTTAACACGGTCCCGACTATGTGTCCTGTGTCCCTCCCTGGCATTACACATAGCCCTAACTATACGTACATCCCCAGAGTGCCTATCACAACCATCTGAGCAGCCATCAGTGGGTGAAGCTAAAACTGTTTTTTTTCCTACGGGACTGTTCTTTCTCTCTCCAGAACGAAGATGTGGCACAAAACCGGGCAGTTTTAGTTGAACAAAATTATGGCAATTAGGCTGTGTCTGTCTGTGTTGTATGTGTGTAACTCTTTAACGCAATGATAAAATACACTGTATCGTCAAATCAGAAAACAAGGCCATGAAACGTCATACATTAGATCTCTAACTCAGGTGCCGTCCATACAAATACAATTTTAGGTGAATCCTCGCAAGTTTTTAATCGTTTTAGACCTTTCGGCCACACTGTCAGCGTTGCGTTCGTGCTACTGAGCGCGATGGGGCTCTTGTACATGGCTCCCTCCCACACTACCACCGTCAGCAAAAAGTGGACATGATAAAGAAAAAAAAACATCGCTCTCTTCTCTCTCATTGGTGCTTTGTGGCACTCTTACAGCGCCACTCACAGGCCTTGCGTATATACCACAGTGGTTTTATTGCATTCTGGAGACGGCCTTGGCTTTCTCAGTGGTTTCATGTGGGCACACACATTTCTTGAGATGTTTGCCTGTGTACGGTAAGCGTTTAAAAAAAACTAAAAAAACAACTCAGTGAATGGTCTTCGTGTTTAGAGTGCAGCAACTGTAGTCCTACCGCAGCCATGTTTTGGGGCAAACACAGGTGTTCTGATTGGAGTAGAACATTAGTTGTATGCCAATCAAACAATTGAAACACCTGTGTTTGACCCAAAACATGGCCGCTAAGACTACAATTGCCACAGACCTGAGCGCTCCCCGGTAGAGAGCACCGCCGCCATTGCTGCGGTGTAAAGCCAGTGGTGGTACAAGTAAAATTATTGAAAATGGGAAATACTCAAGTAAAGTACAAATACTCAAAGTTGTACTTAATGTAAGTACAGTACTTGAGTAAATGTAGGCTACACGTTACTTTACACTACTGTTTACACAGCAGAAATGGCAGGCGGCGCCCTCTACAGGTAACCTGACTTGCGTCAGATGGTGGCAGTAGTGCGTAGGCTACCGCCCTACTTTACCATCTGAGATCTCTCTGGGAGAGTTGATCACACTCGTAAAGCCCCGGGCCGGACCAATCAAAGTAATTAGTAACTAAAGTTTTCAAATAAATGTAGTGGAGTAAAAGTACAATATTTGGATCCGGAGATGTAGTGGAGTAGAAGTAAAAGTATTGGAAATTGGAAATTCTCAAAGTAAAGTACAAAATGCCTCAATTGTACTTAAGTAAATGTACTTGGTTACTTTACACCACTGAGTGACAGTTGGAGGGTGTGTCAGAAGGTGGATCATCTGTCAGCTCGTCCAGATGATTGCCGATCACTCGATGCGTGCCATTTAATGCTGATTTACTTTCAATAACTGGACACAAACCAGGGGCATAGTTCTGCCGATTTAAAATGACTCCAATACGGAAGTAAAACTTCCTATGATTGGCCGCTAGTTGCGCTGTTTTCCCCCCCGGCCGATCGCAAAAAGAATTGTACTCCATTGGATCCCATTCATTTTCCCCTTTCGTTTTCTAACCTTAATTAACATTTTCATGAATACTTTATGGTTTATGCGTTTTGTCGAAATTTGGTCCAATTTATTTTAAAATAAATTATAAAGTTGTGGGGGGCGTGGCCAACTAAACTGATACCAGCCGGCTCGCCCGGCTGTGTTCTTCTTCGTGTGCTGTATTTCGGGAGGCTCTGACCACATTCTCCCATGTATCCCTGCGGTTGCACGTGACCGTTGGCAGCCAATAGCATCCCTTGGTGCCTTTACAATCTATGATGGCAACACCCATACCAAGGACCCATATTGTGTCATTTGCGCTGCATAGAAACCAATGGCTTCGCTTTGTCCATATATTTTACACAAACTGGAATTCTAGAGCTGTCGAATAATAACGACCCATGTTGTGGTTATATAGGGATGTTAAAAATGTATCTAAAATCGTTAATTGCTGTTAAGAAATTATTTGATTAATTATTTTGAAGAAAAAAAACAAAAAAAAAACTTTTTTTTTATGGTGTGTGTGATATCAAATTTGAGCTTAACATAATCACAGTAATCCTTAATCATATTCCATCATATTCAAGGGCTTTTGGAGAGAAATGAGACTTACTCCATAGAGCACTGCAAATGGGGAGGTGTGTGTGTCTGTGTACAGCTGAAGCTTGTTGACGCTTGATAATTGCTACCGTAGTGAGCATTTACCGTAATAGGGATCAAGCTTGACGATTTTCAGGATGGCAACGCCAGGTGGAGTACGGCTGCTATGACGCAATCGCTGTAGCAGTCAGTCGTTAAGCAAACAGCCGCCGGTGACGGGGTCCCACCCCTTTTACTGAACTATTTGGTTCCCATGGCACACGCGCCTATGCAGCAGACGTTGTAGCGACTACGTGGAAAGGTAGCTTCTGCAGTTGTAGGGGCGGCTGCGACGGCGAGCAGGTTTACGATCATTTCCGGTTACTGTTGTTGGTTACCAGTAGTTAGATTTTTGGTAGGAGTAGGAAGTTGAAAATCATTTCAACTTGATGATGTTTTTTTTTTTTACACAGTATGCTATAATTTGCTGTGCATTTGCTGTACATTATTCACTGTACTGTGGCAAGCTATGATATCGTCACTGTCGGGCAGAAACCTCGTATCTCCTAAGTTTCAAATGTTTATGTTTTTTCGCAAAGTAAAGCCCTGCTTCGTCATACAAGGCCGTCGCACAAAGGTAGTGAAAACAGCAGATCTACAAGCACACAACGCCTCGTGTGCTTATAGATCGTCTGTTTTCATTAGTTTCAATCATTTTTAAAATGATAAATGCAAAACGAACCGTTTTGGACATACAAGGTTTTCACCCGACAACGACGATATGCATCATTATGCATATTATAAGATATTATTTAATATATGTAAAGATATACTGAATAGGGTTAGGGTTAGGGTTAGGGTTAGTTGGGTTAGTTAAATGTTTTTGTGTAACTGGAATTCTGAAGTAAAACATGGATATATTTACGGGGTTTAGCAAGATTTGTATCCCACCCTAGAATTAAATCAGTTGACTAAGTAACCACATTGTCCTTCCAATAAATGATTAAATCAGGAGCCTAGAGTTAAATCTGCCTCTTGAGATTGTAATCATCTCAGTCATGGTCACAATCAGGGAGACCAGAGATCTACAGTAAACAGAGATTTTGGAAGCTAGTTTCTCATCTCAATTAATTCTCTGATGCTCAAGCATTGTAGAACTGTAAGAAATTGGGCTGTTTTACATTCCATAAACGGGAATTATCGGTCGCAGTAGGAAAGGGCCTTTAACTTGATAGACCATTCAGGGGAAGGGCTAAATAGAATAAATCACAAATGTATTTCCCTGCTATTTTACCTTCTAATTTGTGATCATCTATTGCAGTTTGTGCTATGATATCAAACATATCATTTTCCGAATGTCTGTCTGAGTGAGTGAGTGTCTGTCTGTCTGAGTGAGTGAGGGTGGGGTGGGGTGGGAGGTGTCTGGCCCTGTTACAGATGTTGTCCAAAAATCATGCAGATCGGTACACAGTATCTCTATAGCCATTAAACGAAACGGGTGTTTCTTACATTGATGCTCCTACATATTATCATGCAAGCACCAGTTAAAGTTACTTTCCATCCCTCATATACTGTGTGCACAGTGCACATCCCATAACCCACACACTGCACATCATTTCGGAGCTCATATCTTTGAACGGGTAAGGGCTAGTAATAAAATAATTCAAGTTTAAACAATTGCCATAACAGTCCGTATCATATTACATAATGGATTCCAAAACGGTAGTTATTCCGTTAAACAATCACAGACAGTTAATTGCAGAATTAGTTTTTTCCCCCCACCAAACCTGATGCATTTTGATGTTTACAGATGCGGAATGAAAAACATCCCAAAGCGCCCTTTTAAGTGATTTAGAAAAGCATGTGGGTTTTTTAAGCATCTTTGGGGATTTTATTTCAAAATAAGCCCACAAGAACTTGTATTTGACTTTAGAAGCAGAAAAAAAAAAAGAATGCCACAACTGTTTTTTCGATGTCAGTTTAGTATTCTTCTTGTGAATTGATATGTTTTAATGTTCTGCTCAGGGGTAGCTCAGGTGTCGAGAAACTGTCATTAGAGCACAAAGGGTTCCCCAAGCGTTCCCAGTTTGAATCCGGGCTCCCCCTGAGTTAATGTCGAAGAGCCCTTGAGCAAGACTCTGAACTCCTAGTTGCTCCCGGTGAGCAGGTTGGTGCCTTGCATGGTTTCCTCCGCCATCGGTGTATGAATGGGTGGTGAATGTAATGCACAATCTATGTAAAGCGCCTTGGATAAAAGCGATATATGAATTCACCATTTATAATGACACTGCTCATGTTCTGTTCCAGGTTATGGGATGGTGGTGGAGGGGCATCCGCACCCGGACCATGAACCCTGGGGAAGAAGACTCATGGCCTCGCATTCATCAGACAATGAAACGGAGCAGAAGAACTGCACAGAACCAGGTACACTAGTCTAATTGTGGTAGGGATGGGACGATATGAAAATGTCATATCATGATGATTGTGACAAAAGAAATCGTGATTTACGATATTAACGCGATAATCAAAATCCATTATCCTGGGGCGGAGTATCTGCCAAAAATAGCCGATCTACAAGATCACAGCGCGTCACGTTGCAACGCGTTGTGAGCTTTTTGACAGACATTTGATAGAGCGTGAAAAAAAGGACCTTTTACCATTTATAGAGTGTTTAAGTGGTACATAAGTGGAACACTCGGCAAATAAAAGGTGAATTGATCCCAGTGCATGATGGAGGACGATATCACAATACATTAAATCTCCACAATATGATTATCGTTAGTGTTTTTTGTCATGATAAAAACGATAATATCACTTATCGCCCCAACCCTAGACTTTGGTGCCCAGGGGAAAATTGGAAAGGAAAGGAAATATTGGGGTGGGGGGAGGGGGATAAACACAATGAATAGCATTCGGTAACTGCTGTATATTACAAAACACACTATTGTTATCAGCTCGAGTTTATAGAGTAACATTTAGCCAATGAGGAACAAGTATTTTCGTGACGTTACCTTTATGCAGCTTCCTCATTGGCTAAAAGCGTTTTTTTCCCTGCTTCCTAATTGGCTAAATGATACTTATGACTTATGGTGACGTATGCCCACAACATCAAAGGCAGTTTTTGTTGCTTCATTCATCATTGGTTAAATGATTAAACCACCAGAGGATTGGTCGAGCTTCACATGACATTTTAGCTGTTTCCTTATTGGCTAAAAGTTACTCTAAAATGTTATGTTGTTTCCTCATTGGCTAAAAGTTACTCTTTAAAATAATCCCATTTACCAGAATTGCATCTTTGTAGTTTTAGTTCATATTAGAATAGATTATTGAACCATTTGAACCTGGCGTCCCTTGGGCATTGTCATTATTGTCAACACTTTTTAAACGTTTTCTCCCAAAAATGTACAGGTTTTCCAAAGCTCAGTGTGTTGCATCATGTTGTAAGCTTGTACAGTAGATTAACTTTTTTAAGCCATTTGGCAAAATGGTGACCGCAGCCATAGGCTAATGCTATTTGGGGATCCTTGGCATGGAAATGTTTAGGAACCCTGGTCTAACGGATTACATTTTCAACATGTTAGTTTAATGGTGAGAGTGATTTTACTGTGGATCTAAAGGGCAAATACCTTTTTATTTTATCTTGACATATCATTTAGTTGATTTGTGCACCAGATGTCTATATGAATGCTTATCTTTTGTGGACTATAATACTGGAGAACTGAGAACCATTGCTGATCTAATAGGCGACACACAGGACTAAGGAGGTGGATGGGTGTGAGAAAAGGGCCGTGCAATAGGTTTGTACCATTAAAGAAGAATTCCAGGCCACATTAATCTGATGTTATGATATTCCACAACGATTGGTAGTTTGTTTTAGTTTTTTTGCAGAGTACTCTGCAGCTCTGCAGAGCGATGGGATTTTACGCTAAATCGTTTACCGTATTTGTATCACTCGAAATCTATTATTATTTTTACATCTGACTTTCATAATGGTGGAAAATGAGTTTTATTTCTGTGCAGCTGCTGTAAAAAAGGCAAACTCGGAGCCTTGTAAAGAGAGTTCTGCCAATGCGGGGTCAGAAACGGTCACATGGTTCATGTAACTCAAAATGACACTTTTCCCTCATAGACTCCAATGCATTCTGTAAACTTCTGGTTCGCGCTTTGTCACTTTCGCCAATACAGTAGATGTACGCAGAAGACCTGGCCCCATGAAGTGAACGGAGGTGGCGCGACTTTCTCTTAATACAAGGCTCTCGGCAAACTGACGCTAAACCCCTCCCACCTCCGGTCAGAGCGAACTCTGTAGATTTCTTTTCTTTTTTTTTTTTTTTTTTCTTTCCTCTTTTTGCCTCTACCACTTGTTAATGGATGGAATAACATCAGATTACCCTAAGTAATGCACTCCTCCGTAATTCTCGTTTAATCAGTGTTATTAGTCACTGACACGCTGATCACCTCCACATTTCATTTTAGATCACTTGCTGCATTCTAATTTGTATTGCGAAGACTATAAAAGGGTCATGTATAGATTATTTTAGTACACCCTTGCTGCACTTAAGGTATTAGTGAACGCTGTAATTAGTTGTGGTGGATACAATGCTGACAATTCCAGCAACAGTGCTGACATCGGCGCTGGGTAAAAGGAGGGGGGAGAAAATGCACAATTCCTCAGCTTGCATAATTTTCAGCGACTAAATGGGACACTCGATTGTAGTCGTTTGAGTTTGTTTGTATAGTGGGAGAAGTAATTGAATTTCAAAGCTGCTTCCCAAGCAAAAGAATGTATGAGAAAATTACACCAATTACCCCCAAATGTTTTAGAGACAACTTTAAATAGTTTTTGGCAGGTTTTGAGTGGTTAAAGTGTTTTAACATAATAATAATAACGGTAACCTATATTGCACAAACCTGTCTGTGTATGCCTGACCAGGGCATAACTAGGACACAGTCCATTCTAGTCAGGAAGCGAATGCAGTCAACACACAGAGCGCAGCCATAGCGCAGCACTGACAGCAGTGCGAGATGCAACTCCACTAGAGCTGGTACAACGAGACAGTCAGACAGACAAATTTGCGGAGATTTTGCAGCAGACAACCGCAGTCGGGCTACTGGAGACTGGGCGCATGGCGGTCGTGCGATATGAACGGTCGCGACTGTCATGTTTCAGGCTAATAAAGAGGGGACTGCCAGTAGGCACGTTACACGTAGCCCTTGTCTCTGCGGCTCCGCCGTCATTGAAAAAAAGTCAGCACCGCATTCCAACAGATAGCATCAGCCAGGGAACTATTCTACCACAAATCTCCTCCAACGAGATGTTGTGTTTTACAAAGCTCAAAGCATCAAACTGTTTTATAAGTACAGTGCAACTGAAGCAGAGTTGAACTGAGCTTGAGTTATTTTTTCCATATAACAACTCTCTTAACCAAAAATAGCCGATCTACAAGCAACACATCTTGTGGTGAGCTTGTAGATCGGCTATTTTTGGTGAATGTCCCCCAAGAATAGGGATACTGGGGTTTGAGTGATTGAATAATAAGTATAAACGTCTATTTACAGGTCTGGATCAATAACAGCCTGTCAGGTCATGGCTACAGCTTCAAGTCAAATTATGTAATTTTACCTAAGAGACTTTTTGTCTTGTTTGAAAAACAAGATTTGTATTTTATTTTATAATTTATTTTATTTGTTACAAGAAGAAAGACTTAGTTTAATTTCTAGGATATTATTTGAGTCATTGATTTGAATTGTTGCACTCTGACTGTTACTATCTGTTCAATTCAATTCAAAGGAGCTTCATTGGCATGAGAAAACATACCTTTACATTGCCAAAGTTCACAAGCATTGCATACCCAGACACTGTTGTGGATATTAGTCTGTCCTTCTCAGTGTTATTTAACTCATTGAGTGCCAATCCCGAACTAGTTCGGCTTTATTAGCGTATCGTAGAGTGCCGATCCCGAACAAGTTCGGCTTTAAAAAAAAAAAAAAAAAAAAATTGAAATTCTTTTTTTTTAATTTTTTTTTTTTTTTTTTTGGACCCCATCAAATCTGGTGAACATGATTTCAATCGCGATTTTGCATGTTCCACCCCATACAACCCCATCTAACATACAGGGCAGCCATTTTTGTTTACATTACATGTAAAACATAATGGCGATTATCTCAAGAATGCCTGAACGGATTTCCAATCGGATTTTTTTGTTTGAAAGCTGTGAACAAACTGCACAAATCCACTCCAATGCAATCCAGGATTGCATTGGATTTTTTAGAGCTCATTCTTCTCTGTTTTTTTCCCATGCATGAGGTGTGCAAGGTTTAATCATGGCTAAGTTGACGAAAATAAGGCTTCTAAAATGCTTGGTAGCCAATAGCTAACTTCAAGCTAACTTCATCCTCTTCCTGTACATGCACAAAGGAAAGTGTCATGGCTCCAGGGCTTGGGCATGCATGGGCATGCATTGGGCATGCATTACCAGCATATCTCTATTATTCTCTGGTCACTGGGCGCCCTCTAGTGGTGATAGGCTGGCACTCAATGAGTTAAGGGGCGGTTACAAAAAGATTGAACCAGATCTGTTCATTTTCACTTCACATTTTGTAAATAAAGCCTAATTTGATAAAATTTGATAATTTCATCATTCCATTTATGACAATCTTTTGGTTCGATGAGGTTTGGCCTGGCTTTAATATATATAGATGGAAATGTGGCTGTTTTCTGTGCGTTTCCTTAATTATTAGACTTGTCATGAAGTGTGTTACAAAATCATTGTAAACGTCCAAAATACAACATCAGTCATTTTTAGCTTGCGGCCCTTTGGACTTTTGGCATTTTGCTGAGTGGCCCCTGAGCCATCTAAAGTTGAGTAGCCCTGCGGTAGACTGATCTACTCACGGCCATAAAAATGTACTGATCTAAACACACACACACACACACACACACACACACACACACACACACACACACACACACACACACACACACACACACACACACACACACACAATGAGGGGAAAAGATATTCACAGGGCAACACACAGAACAAATTCATAATATGACCCCTAAGGTCATAACATCCCACTGGTGTCTTCCTCTTTGCCACCACTCATTCACACCAACCAGTCACTCATCAGCACTCATTCACACACCATCATACAAATACATGATATGACCCTAAGGTCATAACAGTGTGTCGCAAGATGTTTCCGAGGATGTGCAACAGTGGGCGAGTGGCAATTCAATCAGACCAACGGTTTCCGATAAACAAAAAAAATCACACCCATGAGTTAATTTCATTAAGTGCCCCATGAAGCTTGGCTAATGTGGCTATCCTTTTCTCGGGACAAACCGACAAAGCCAGATGTAGGACCGGTTGGCTCCTTCCAGGAGCACTTCTCATTTTAAATATCTGTGGGTCTATGGAGGGCGCACCCAATTGGTTTGTTTGGAGGGATGTCGGCATCAGATTCTCTGATTGGCCAACCTGACCTTTTGGCTTCACGGATGCCTTTGAAATAATCATAAACCTAATAACACAATTCATGAGTCCACTATCAAGTAAAATCACTTTAATGTAACCTATTTGTGCATAAACACTATCAACGTTGAAGTGAGTCAGGTGTTCACAGATAACAATCTCCCCTAGCTGTTAACAGCCATCACCAGTGCAACATCTGAAAATGAGGGCACAACAATGTCGAATTTACTGCACGTGATTATGGTAACATCTGCTTTTCCCATGGCATAAGCTTATCAGACGAATGTGCCTGATCCATGCTTAAATCAATTCCTGTCCTGAAGAAATGCAGATGAAGGGGAGGTGTCCCACAGTCCAGGTAAAGAAGTGCATTTTGCAACAGGAGGTGCAACTCTATTGTGGGAAGGTGTCCCTAATGTTTTGTGCACTGTGTAGTTGCACTCGACATTACCTGCAGGGTGAGCCCATTATGACAGGGATTTGTCAAGGTAATTTGAGGTGCTGTTTTTAGCTCTCTTATGGTTCTACTATTGACCCAGTGAGAAGTGACAGTATCTCTTCATTACTTGTCCCAGCAGGTAGCGTCCTTCAGGGAACGAGTTGCATAAGAACAGTGCGGTTATTTTTAACCCATTTAGGTCTAGAATTATTGAATGCTTTAACCAGTGAAAAATAGCAGATATACAAGCTCACAGTGCGGCACCGAGTGCCGCGCTGCGAGTTTGTAGATCTGCTATTTTTGAAAACGTCGTGAAAATTTGTGCAAATCTTTGAATATATGTATTTTGTAAAGCGAACGTTTGTAACTCAAATTTTGCTTCTGGGGTGTCCCTGGAACTAAATATTTTGAGATGGGGGTCCGTGGCCAAATACATATCATTTTGGGGGTCCTTCACATGAAAAGGTTTGAGAACCACTGACATAGTGGTCTCTCAAGAACAGACTAACTGAGCTCCAGTTAAGTGAAAAGGACCTTTTCTTTGACGATGGCTGGCCAGATTGCTGACATAGAAACATAGGTTTTTCAAAAAACCTTAGAAGGATTCAAATGACACTTATAGAATCGGGTCAAAATTCTAATTTTCACGATTTTTCAAAAATAGCAGATCTACAAGCTGGCAGTGTGAGCTTGTATGTCTGCTATTTTTCAATAGTTAAAGCATAAAATAAGCCTTTTCTCACCTCAAGGTTTCATTGTCAAAATGCTATTTTTCCCCAGCACATTATTGTGGCATTAGCAGCCCTATGTATTCATGTACATCCAAGCAGTCCATTGTTTTGAAACATTAATTTGAAGAGTCAACTTTTGAACAGTCTCAGTGGGGTTCTTACTGAAAATGAGTGCCAGTTGACAAGATTACGTGCTGGAAGTCTTCCCTCTAATCCTCAGGGATTACCCTTTTTTTCCTCCCTAGCAAACGTCTTGCCCACTGCAGGAAACAGACTGCGCTTCACATCGCTCTCTACCCCCTCTCCAGAACCACCCATTGTTTCACCTTGACTACGGGCTGACGATATGCCTTATTAGAATCATACATCATGGCCATTTCGAGAGTGGTCCTATTACAGAGTAGACCCACCACCAGCTCAGGTGTCAGTCATACATTAATCTTGGTTCCACAGCGTATTTCAGAAAGGTCAGTACTTTTGCCTGGGCTACAATGAATGGTTGCAGTGGCAACTTCATGTGTGCAGTACTTGCTTACTGTAATTTAAACCCATTTAGAACGGGTACACATTGTGTATCATTATTGAATGCTTTTACTATTGAAAAATAGCAGATATACAAGCTCACTGTGCGGCACCGAGTGCCGCGCTGCGAGCTTGTAGATCTGCTATTTTTGAAAAATCATGAAAATTAGAATTTTGACCCGATTCTATAAGTGTCTTTTGAATCCTTCTAAGATTTTTTGAAAAACCTATGTTTCTATGTCAGCAATCTGGCCAGCCATTGTCAAAGAAAAGGTCCTTTTCACTTAACTGGAGCTCAGTTAGTCTGTTCTTGACTACTACTGTATGTCAGAGACTACTATGTCAGTGGTTCTCAAACTTTTTCATGTGAAGGACCCCCAAACTGATATTTATTTGGCCACGGACCCGCATCTCAAAATATCTAGTTCCAGGGACCCCCCAGAAGCAAAATTTGAGTTACAAACGTTCGCTTTAAAATACTTCTATTCAAAGATTTGCACACATTTTCACGACTTTTTCAAAAATAGCAGATCTACAAGCTCACAGAGTGGCACTCGGTCACGGTGCCGTGCTGTGAGCTTGTATATCTGCTATTTTTCTATAGCTAAAGCATTCGATAATTCTAGGCCTAAATGGCTTAACTTGTTTTAGGGTTTGGAAATGCCAGCTCCATTCTCCAGTTAAGTGATGTGCTCGCTGCTTTCATCCTGGATCTATTAATTTCTCAGAATTAACATGGGGGGGGGGACAGGGACTCTGGGGCAGAGAGATGTACCAGGCGAGGACTGTGAGAGAGTTATTATCAGAGACGTTTCTTGTTTTATGCTGAGTGTGTACCCACATCTAAAGCTCTGCTTAATTAGGCTGCTGTTTGTGGAATGCATAGATTTATACTTGGCCTGCTCGCTCCCTTTTTCCTCATCATTATTTCTTTGCTTGGCGAGGGAGCCATTTCCAGGGTCCACGAGGTGCTAATATTGTTTTGCTTATCCTGAGACTCGAGGCTGTGCATGCGAAGACCGTTTTGTTATTGGTCATTCAGCAATAACTCGCAGCGTTATCCGAAACCCTTATTTGCACCAGCGAGTTCATTACGTACCACGCTTGTTGTAATTTATGAAGACGGATCATACTGCAGAACTCTGATAGTGCCACTAAGTGCTCATTACACTGTTTTAACCATTACTGGCAGAGTTTAAGTCATTCTAACTAATTAAAGTGTGTGCGCATAGATTTATATCTTCTACGTCTATGGCAATGCCGTGATTTATAATGGTACAAATCCACTTTTATGTGTTCCTCCATAATCCGGCAGGTCACAATAACTCTTGGGAGGAAAGGCATTGTACCTCTCCTTTATTGTAGAATTTGTAACATTTTATGAGCTGCTATAGTACATGTTGTGTGAAGAATGTGGTTTGAACTTGACAGAGTAGTTGAGGTTGACTAAGGGACTTAGCATACAGCACTTTTGGTGGGGGCAGAGCATTCTGGATAAAGTTGCCATGGAAGGAGTAATTTGCTTCTAATAAGCATGTTCTTTTTTGTAGTTTTTTTTTTGGCATTTGTGTTTTATTTCAGATGGGTCAGTTTAGAGACAGGACCCAAATAGTCAGGGAATATTATCAGAATACCTGTCAAAGCTGGGAATACATTTGTTACCAAACGATTTCTTCACCAATGTGTTTGTAAAGTTGTCTAGTAACATATATAACAAAGATTGAAATTCAAAATCCCTAGGAGAATCGTTGACAGCTAGGGTAATTCTGGGTTAGCCTCGCAACAGCCAGACTATCCCATGGGAGAGTCTGGGAGTCCTCCATAGACAACGCATTACGCGATGACGTAGTTACTCACTTTGACTGACAGGTCCAGTCAGTAGCCACCAGCGCATCAAAACATCGTCGGCAGAACAGCAAATACGTATTTTCCAGACATAAATTCCAAAGGTGCAAACTACTGTTCGTTTTTAAGTTATGAGATGCCGTTGATTTCAGATAAAACTTCGCTTAATGCAGCTTTTATTTGCGATTTGTGAACTTGCGTCGGACATGGGGTCCGCCATGTTTGTTTACAAAATGTGAGTGCTGTAGCAGCCGCTCGACCAATCAGGAGCGTTGTGAGGCGGGTCGCTCCAAATGCAGCCATTTGATTGGACATTAGAACGTAAGTTCTCATAAAGAGACTCGATGGGAGGACCACCAGACCGAGAAAGGAAGCACATTGGTGATGACGTAGCTTGGGATGGCCTGCAAGGCTAATTCTGGGTCTCATTCACTTACTATACACTATACTGTAAGGGAAAAAGTTACTCCCAATCTGCTTTAAGCGGGATGTGGGGGGTCTAACTATGTGTTTTTAATTATTCTTAATCCATTGCAAGCATTTGTTTTGCACAAAAAACATTCCTTGGGCTAAAAATGGAACCCATACCACTGTGAAAAGTGATGACTCATCACTAAACCATCGTCTTTTTTGCTGTTTTTAGCCCAATGTATGTTTTTCTTGCAAAACAAATGCTTGCAATGGATTCAGAATAATTAAAAACACATAGTTAGACCCCTCACATCCTACTTAATGCATCATTTTTTGGGAGTATTGTTTCCCTTACAGTATGTATAGTAAGTGAATGAGACCCAGAATTACCCTAGCTGTCAAAGATTCTCCTAAGGATTTTGAATTTCAATCTTTGTTAGATACGTTACTAGACACCTTTACGAAACACTTTGGTGAAGAAATCGTTTGGTAACAAATTTATTCCCAGGTTTTATTAATATCCCCTGACTAAAAGGGCATAGAGAGAGGAGATATGCGAGGCCACCAGACTGGGGTGTGCTTGGAACCTGGGTCCTCTCACTCACAAGGAGCAATAATAATGGTCTGTGCACTAACTAGCTGAGCCACCAGGCACCCCCTCTAATAACATGTTGCTAATATTGAGAATTCCCACTCGAGTAGCATAATTAACATGCTTAAGCGTGTGTGTGTGTGTTAAAACTGGACAGAACTGAACAGCCAAACACAGGTTTTAGTGTGGCCTGGTTTGCACTATGCAATAATCCCTCAGGATTTGATTATAGTGGTTTTAGATATGGCATCGTACTAATCTGCTCAGAGGTGGATGGGGGGGGGGGGGGTTTGTGCATGTTGCGTGTTTTTTGTTGTGGTTGCGCGTTTCTTTCCATGGTATGGCAAACGCAAAGTAGTGGAGTCTTATCTCTCTGACCTCTTTAACATTCTCATGGTACAGGTACTGAGAATGCAGCGCAGACGAAGCAGGTCGGAAGTGTAAACGTGATTTCGGGGTAGGGGTGGGCGATATGGAAAAATACAATATCACGATATTTTCCCATGCTGTATGACGATACACGATTTTATCACGATTCTTTCTCACGTTGGTTTTTATGGTTCATTTTCAAGTTACTTGACAAAAACTAGACTTTCTGGGTTCCTTTTGGGAGGTCTAAATTGAACTTTACAAGTATGTAACTCTGACGGCATACAAATGAAACCAAATGGACCCATTTGGTTTCATTTGTATACTGTCAGAGTTGAGTGGAGACCTTGACATTTTAAAGTTTGAGAACTACTGATTTAGACCAAAATGCAGGTTTAAATTGAATTCGGCAATGAATCTCTGTATTAACGATTAACCAATTTAGAACGGGTACTTATTATTGTGTATGATTATTTTATGCTTTAACTATTGAAAAATAGCAGATATACAAGCTCACAACGCAGCACCGAGTGCCGTGCTGCGAGCTTGTAGATCAGCTATTTTTGAAAAATTGTGAAAATTTGAATTTTGCCCCGATTCTATCTATAAGTGTCTTTTGAATCCTTCTAAGATTTTTTGAAAAACCTATGTTTCTATGTCAGCAATCTGGCTAGCCATCGTCAAAGAAAAGGTCCTTTTCACCTAACTGAGCTCAGTTAGTCTGTTCTTGAGAGACTACTATGTCAGTGGTTCTCAAACCTTTTCATGTGAAGGACCACCAAAATGATATGTATTTGGCCACGGACCCCCATCACAAAATATTTAGTTCCAGGGACCACCCAGAAGACAAATTTGAGTTACAAATGTTCGCTTTAAAAATACATACAAGTCAAAGATTTGCACACCTTTTCACGACTTTTTCAAAAATAGCAGATCTACCTGCTATATCTGCTATTTTTCACTGGTTAAAGCATTCAATAATTCTAGGCCTAAATGGGAACAGGATTTTTTACAAGGCTCCCTCAATTGTATCACAATATATACGATACTTCTGAAAAGGCATATCGCCCACCCCTATTTCTGAGGCTCAAGAGAGTATAGTGTTCAGGCGGTCGCAGATGCAGCGGCAGGCCTGCGAAGTTGGTGGAGAGATAAGGGAAGGGCCGACTGTGACTGGCGGCTGCTCTGCGGTGGCATGCAGGTTTGTCGACTCCAGGGAAACACCAGAAGGAGGCTTTTTAACCCGTTTAGGGCCTAGAATTATTGACTGCTTTAACCAGTGGAAAAACAGCAGATATACAAGCTCACAGCGCGGCACCGAGTGCCGCGCTGCGAGCTTGTAGATCTGCTATTTTTTGAAAAAAGTCGTGAAAATCTTTTGAATATGTATTTTCAAAGCGAACGTTTGTTAACTAAAATTTTGCTTCTGGGTGGGGTGGTCCCTGGAACTAGATATTTTGAGATGCGGGTCCGTGGCCAAATAAATATCATTTTGGGGGTCCTTCACGTGAAAAGGTTTGAGAACCACTGACATAGTAGTCTCTCAAGAACAGACTAACTGAGCTCCAGTTACGTTATGAAAAGGACCTTTTCTTTGACAATGGCTAGCCAGATCGCTGACATAGAAACATAGGTTTTTCAAAAAAATCTTAGAAGGATTCAAAAGACACAAAAGACACGATTTTTCAAAAATAGCAGATCTACAAACTCACAGCGCGGCACTCGGTGCCGCGCTGTGAGCTTGTATATCTGCTATTTTTCAATAGTTAAAGCATAAAATAATGATACACAAAATGTGTACCCGTTCTGAATGGCTTAAAAGGGAATTACACAAGCGGAGGATTATACTGCTGTGCATAATGGAAACTGACCTCGCCTCGCTTCGCGCTTGCATGCCAACACTAGAACAATGCAGTGGAGTGGCGGCGGTGGTGGGGTTTTAGCGTGGGTCAAAGCAGCTGCACGGAGCACTTTGTTCAACACGCCTGCACACCTCTTCATGTATTTATTCATCATTTAACTGTACATTCTCTTCTCGCACCTTTCCGCTTCAGCACTGCTTGCGTTATGGCATTTATGAATTTTTCCCCCTCGCATCCTGCTGTTTGCTAGCAGGGTAGTTCTTCTGTTGGGATTTACTCTATACGCGAGTGGCTAAAGTCTAATTGCGTCACGTACAAAAAGGCATATGGGTCACCTACGGTATGGAAAGTGATTACGTTCTGCCTCTGTCGCTGCAGAGCTGTGCCCCGTACCCGGGGGGAGTTTATTCTTTTTACGTACTGTGCCGTTTTAAACGGCTGAACACATGCACTTCACAGTTGTGTCCTCTTTAGGTTATTGAACCAGGAGACTATTGCTCCTGCAACCTGACCTGCTAAACATTCCCCCAGCTACTCTGGTGCTATTATTACTGGTGCAGCTACAATTATGGTGAAAAATCACACGTGGAGGGGTCTGATTGGACTGCTAATGGTGCGAGTGTAAAAGGGTGCGTGTGTTGAGCATGTTCCAATTCAGTACAGTATGTGCATTCTTCAGCAAGATAACACATACAGTAGCTGTAATCTAGTTGATATCATGGTATTTGACTATGTATTCATGCTCACATAATTATATTTGGTTGGGAAAGCTAATTCTGTAATCCTATATTAAAATTGGCTTAAGGGAGGACTGGCTGGCTGGCGGACGGGCCAGCCACCAGGCGGGCGTACCTCTGATGTCACGCTTATGTCGCGGCCACGTCACTTTGTTAACATAACCATGAACGAACCACGGCCACGTCACTATTACAGCAAAATGCACCTCTGACCTCAGGGATATCCATATATAGTAAGGCTGGGCAATGTATCGAAAATGTATATCGAGGTATTAACATGCAAGGTATACATATCGCCGAAGACTGCTTGAAATGAGGTATTGGTGTAGGTGTCAAATTAATTAAGACACACTATGCATGCACGTACTTGTAGCACATGCAAAAAAAAGCAGTCCATCTGTAACCAGGTGTGGTTATTTCAATAAAACCTAGGGATGCCCCGATCACGTTTTTTTGCTCCCGATCCCGATCAAATGTTTTTACTCCCGATTCGATCCCGATCCTTCCCGATCCGATCTTTCGGCAATGCATTAAGAAAAAAGAAAAGAAAAATGCTTTTATGTTGTCCTTTAAGGTTTTTTTTAAATTTAAATAACAGTATCCATTCTATCCAAGCTTCTTTTTTCACTTAGTGCAGCATTGTATCAAAACAAATTAAAAATTAAGCTCATCAGCTTATATATTTTTTAAATATATAAAGACAAGGTGTTTCCCGATCTTTTTCTCCCGATTCCGATCTTTTGAAAACGGCCCCGATCTCCCCTGATCCCGATCTCCCCCGATCCCGATCTGTGCATCCCTAAAACCTACCTAACCCTTCTATTTGTACTGTGTAGTGTGCATGCATGGATATGCTATTCATTATCTGGGTTAGGCAGGCAGTGGACCTAAAGCAGAAAAACATTAACTGCTTTAGTGCCTATCCCGAACTAGTTCGGGATGATTTGGACCGTCCTGGGTGCCTATCCCGATCTAGTTCGGCTTTTAATATGAGAATATGCTAATGTCCTTCCCTGCCAGGCCCGATAATCCAGAGAATTTCCATTTTTTTCACAAAAAAAAAATTACCCCAAAAAATGTAGTAGGCATGTTGGCAATCGCGAAATTGCATGTTTAACCCCCATAGCAACCCCATCTTTCAAACATGGCAGCCATCTTTGTTTACATTTTAGGAAAACATAATGGCTGCTAGTTCATGAATGCCTGAACGGATTTCCATTCGGATTTTTTTGTTTGAAAGCTGTGAGCAATCTGCATACACGTGGTGCATGATCTAGGCATGGACATGACATTATCAGTGCACTATGAATTACATGGAAGTCTATGGAGACAGATGGCATACAATATGAAAGTACGAAGGTATTTGCAAATGGCGAGGTATGTGTTTAATATATAGGCATAAAAGGGACAAGGATAGACTGATGCACAGATCTCTATATATATATATATATATCACTAGGTAGATTGAGGGATGTGTAGCGGCCTGAACCTCTAGTTTATTGTTAAAAAAATAGTGTGACGAGAGCAGTGCTATGAGTTCATTTCATTAAACGTCATGCGAAGCTTGGCCAATGTGACCCTCGGCGTACAACAAACTTTGGGCGCTTTGTGCCAAGATGTAGGCCACGCTTCAGAGCCTGGATATTTTTGCCAGACCCATGAAATGGGTAGGCCTACATAAGCAAATGTCGGTCTGTCCGGGTTTTCTATATAAAGGGTATATATGATGATGACATGATGATGACATGCCTACAAAAGGCATGATGTCATAAATGATGATGACAGACAGGGGGTTGGCAGAACCGGGGTCTGGCACAACCAGGTTGACCTGGTCTAGTTTTGGTGCACACTCTGACATTTTTTGGCATGGACAAAGCCAGATGATGGAGCTTAGCTCCTTCTAGAAGCACCGCTCAAAGATTACCTAAAAGGAATCACATTTCTGTCCGCAGTAGTCTAGAGCAGGGGTCTTTAACAGGGGGTCCGGGACTCCTAGGGGGTCCTCAGAGTTACTAGTACAGGGGGTCCTCCAAATATTTTTGTGATAGAAACCTTTTTTTTCGACTTTTTTATATTAACCACTTGAACCCTAACGTCCATATTCGGAGAACTTTAGCCAAAAATAGCCGATCTACAAGCTCACACCGCCTCGCAGCGCGAAGAGGTTTGGTGTAGAGGGTAAAAAGAGCACACTAACGCTAAGTTTATTAATTATTGACCGTTCAAGTCGTTAAATATCTGAAAACACACATTGACATGAATCCAAAATACACTGATGATTGTGCTGTCAAACGATGAAACTATATGGAATCTATGAAAAGGTTGTGGGGGTCCCTGCTTCATCTCTCTCATCTAAGGGGTCCTTGGCCTGAGAACGTTGAAGACCCCTGGTCTAGAGAATGTGGACAAATTGCATTTAGCTAATGACAGCGGGCCTTCTCTGGTTGATTTCTTTGGCAATGGGCATACCCATTTAGAACGGGCACACATTATTGTGTATCATTATTTTATGCTTTAACTATTGAAAAATAGCAGATATACAAGCTCACAGCGTGGCACCGAGTGCCGTGCTGCAAGCTTGTAGATCTGCTATTTTTGAAAAATCGTGAAAATTAGAATTTTGACCCGATTCTATAAGTGTCTTTTGAATCCTTCTATGTTTCTATGTCAGCTAGACATCGTCAAAGAAAAGGTCCTTTTCACTTAACTGGAGCTCAGTTAGTCTGTTCTTGAGAGACTACTATGTCAGTGGCTCTCAAACCTTTTCATGTGAAGGACCCCCAAAATGACATTTATTTGGCCACAGACCCCCATCTCAAGATATTTAGTCCCAGGGACCACCCAGAAGCAAAATTTCACGACTTTTTCAAAAATAGCAGATCTACAAGCTTGCAGCGCGGCACTCGGTGCCGCGCTGTGAGCTTGTATATCTGCTATTTTTCAATAGTTAAAGCGTTAAATAATGTTAGGCCTATTAATGTGTGAATCCATACTTGGACACCTTAAAGCAGGGTCTAATCATGGAGACCTAACAGAGAGGCTGGTGTGTTGTCTTTGATCACTAGCTGCTCACAGGGTCTGGGACAGCAGACGCTACCCTATACTGATCTGTATTACGCAATGTCAGGGCATACATCAGAAAGATTAAAGGATTATGGAATATTAATTGTACAAATTTACTTAAGTCTGCTCTGTCTTTAATATGGTGGCTGGCAAATAACATTTTTGCTTCTACTATGCTTCTTCAACGTTTTCAGGCCGAGGACCCCTTAGTTGAGAGAGAGATGAAGCAGGGACCCCCACAACCTTTTCGTAGATTCCATATAGTTTCATCCTTTGACAGCACAATCATCAGTGTATTTTGGATTCATGTAAATTTGTGTTTTCAGATATTTAACTTGACCTTTCACTACTACTTAGTCTGCTCTTTTCCCCCTCACCAAACCTCTTTGCCGAAAATAGCCGATCTACAAGCTCACAACGGGCGTTGTAGATCGGCTATTTTTGGCTAAAGTTATCAGAATATGGACGTTAGGGTTCAAGTGGTTAATATGAAAAAAAGGAGAAAAAAGTTTCCATCACACAAAGATTTGGAGGACCCCCTTTAGTAACTCTGAGGACCCCCTGTTGAAGACCCCTGGTGTAAGACCTTGGCCATGTGCATTGTACAGTGGCCAGTGTTGCTGGTGGAGTCAAGTGAGTGCTGGTGAAAATTTGTCAATCCATTTTGAATAACTGAACTTATACTTCCTGTGTCACTGTTGGGGCGGTGACGCTGACGTCAACAGAATGTTTACACTGCTTGAGCCGTGTTAAACCTAACCCACTGGAGTCCTCTTGAGTGAGGACGGGGGTGTCGCACCAAATTCTGGGCCCTGGGTACAAGGATTCACTGCGGGCGGGCCCCCCATGAATGTTCTTCATAGGGGGAAGCATTAGTATGCATTATTTTGTGCTTTAACTATTGAAAAATAGCAGACATGCAAGCTCACAGCACGGCATCGAGTGCCACGTTGCGAGCTTGTAGATCTGCTATTTTTGAAAAATCGTGAATTTGTGCAAGAATTTAATATTTCATAGGTTTTTTGAAAAACCTATGTTTCTATGTCAGTGGTGCTCAAATCTTTTCATGTGAAGGACCCCCAAAATGATATGCGTTTGGCCACGGACCCCCATCTCAAAATATTTAGTTCCAGGGACCCCCCAGAAGCAAAATTTGAGTTACAAAGGTTCGCTTAAAAAAATACATATATTCAAAGATCTGTATACATTTTCAAGACTTTTCAACAATAGATCTACAAGCTCGCAGCTCAGCACTCGGAGCGGCGCTGTGAGCTAGCTTGTATATCTGCTATTTTCAATAGCTAAAGTATATAAAATAATTAAGACCCCTCCACCTTGGGCCCTAGTAACTCAGTCCCACTTTTCCCCCCCTTGTGACGCCCCTGGCTATGTTAAACCTAACCCACTGGAGTCCTCTTGAGCGAGGACTGTGTGGACCAAGTAATTACTCCCGGGGGCTGATTATGAGGTTGGGGGTGGGGGGTGCATGGTTGTGGACAGGAGGCAGATGAACAAGTGTTGCGATTAATTTCTTGCATAAGAAGCACAGCCAGCAGGTGTCTAGAGGTGTATTTATAAACACAAGCAGAAAACGTGCTACGTTATTAGCTTGCACGGCGTTGCCAGGGTTTATTGCGCTGACAAGCGACGCGTTGCTCAGCGTGTCGGGTTCCGGTACCCAGCGTTGGACGCGTTATTGCGTGGGTGGAATAGGCTCTCTTGCTTCCTCCATCACCCTTTCAGTCTCCCTCTCTTACTCTCCCTCCCTCCACCTCTCCCTCGCCATCCCATCAGTCTATCTTTCTCTCTCTCACTGATTGAGCTCTGGTCTGACGCTGGTCATGTCCAGTGACTCCAGTCCATATATGGGCATATCTACATGCCTGCTAGACCCACAGACACCGCCCTCCGCCTGCCACAACTTGAACTTTATATAGCAGAGGTATAGATTCTGTCTGTGCTCTTAGACTCCATTCTCCTACCTCTCCCCAAAAAGAGGTTTTGCTGTCTACAGTATAGATGCTTAGCTCAGTTCTATTCATTCTGGAGGAGATACTGTACTGCGGGGTCCTCCCTATATGTTCCCCAGGTTCTATGTTCCCCACTTCACCCCCAAAAAGGTTCTATGTTCCCCACCCAAAAAAGTTATATGTTTCCAACTCAAATGCAGGAAATGGTGGGAGATCCGGGCGCTAGGAACATGTGGGCAATCCTAATTTAGGTGCCCACTCGTACAGTTCTCCAGGTGCCCACATGTCCCTAGTGCCCAGATGTCTCCACCCCTAAGTGCCTACTTGTCCAGGTGCCACTCGTCCAAATGCCTGCATTTCCCTAGTGCCCAGATGTCCAGGTGCCCACTCGTCCAGATGCCCAGTCATAACAAACCATGGTGCCCAGATGTCCCTAGTGCCCCCCTGTCTCACTAGTATTCGTAATTTCTCCCCATTATGTTCCATTGTGTGTGTTTAGAGGTTTTATTAATAATTAGAAATTAATGTTTCCTGCATTTTTGGATGAGCAGGGAACATAGAACTTTTTTCAGTTGTGCGGGGAACCTTTTTTGTGGGGGTAAGTGGGGAATGCAGAACCTGGGGAACATAGGACCTTTTTTGGGTAAGCAGGGAACATGGAACCTTTTTTGTGAGGGTATGTGGGGAACATAGAACCTGGGGTAGATAGAAACTGGGGAACATATCTACCCTGTACTGCTTACCTGTATTTAACTGAATTTCACATTACTGTGTAGACTCTCAGTACACGGTAATTCCCTCTGAATAATAAAACGTACTTTCAAAAGTACGACAATGTAGCCTTAATAATTATGGCCTTATTAATCACTTACCAAATCAACGTAGTCGATGTTTGTATTTCAGGCTCATTTGTAGGAACATGACGAGTTATCGGTAGACCGGTGGTAGTTCATAGTCCTCAGGGTGGCAATAAATATCGACGACCCCTATAGATTTCCGTAATGGGTGATCCATCACTATGATGTGGTTCCTCCAATTAATGAGTGAAATATTCACCTTCATATTTACCTTGACCCATTGAAGCTATTTATTGACATGCTATTCTGGGAGAGTGCGTGGGCTGCATAATTGACTCCCATCTACTGTAGAGGAGGCTGTTCTGATCCTTTGTGCTGCCTCTGTGGTGCAGGGACGTGCTGGCCATTGGGAAAAGCGGGACAACTCCCGAACGGCCATTAGGAAAAAAAAATAAAATAAAATGTCGGCCTTCGTTCCATTTTGGGGGCTGGGCGGCCAACAAAGTAAATCGTCACTGTCGGGCAGAAACCTCGTATCTCCAAGTTTCAAATGTATACATTTTTTCACAAAGCAAAGCCCTGCTTCATCATACAAGGCCGTTGCACAAAAGTAGTGAAAACAGCAGATCTACAAGCACACAACGCCTCGCGGTGCGAGGCGTTGTGTGCTTGTAGATCGGCTGTTTTCACTAGTTTAAATCATTTTTAAAATGAGAAATACAAAACAAACGGTTTTGTACATACAAGGTTTCCACCCGACAACGACGAAATATGAGTAGCAGCAGCAGCGCTATAGAGAGAGATCTCTCTATAGCGCGCAATGAGGGCCTCTCCAACTCTTTTTCCCGGGCTGAATTAGGGGCCCAGCATGTCCCTGCTGTGGTGCATCTTCTCACCTCTCCTCCTGGCGTAGCCAGAAATGGCTGTGGAAGCACGCTCGTGTCCAGGTTGACCTCGCCGCACACGGGCGAACCCCTGCAGAGGGTGTCTGGTTCAGTGTTTGTTGAGCTTCGGAGGTGACTCTGAATGTGCCTCTCAGTGTTGATTTTGTCGACTAAAACTATGACGAAAAATGTTTGTCCACTGCGTTTTTTTCACTGACGAAAACGAAATAAAAACGAAATAAAAACTAATCTGTGATGACTAAAACTAAGACTAAGTAACAAAATAAAAACTAGACTAAAACGTTAGGGAGGGACTAGTGGAGAAGAGAGTAATTTTATGTTTGGTTGCTCTCAGGTGTTGCGTGTTGAAAATAGCAGATCTACAAGCTCACAACGCGTCGCAGCGCGACACGTTGTGAGCTTGTAGATCGGCTATTTTCACACGCAACCAAGTGTAAAACAGTCATTACAATGCCATCAAGGCCTGCCAAAATACATTTCAGTCGACTAAATCAACTGTAGATTTAGTCGCCTAAAATCTTATAATATTTAGTTGACTAAAATTAGACAAACTAAAACTTTTCAAGTGACTAAATTATGACTAAAACTAAATGAGATTTTATTCAAAAGACTATGACTAAAACAATCAAAATTTGATGTCAAAAACAACACTGGTGCCTCTCGACTAGGGATGGGACGATATGAAAATGTCACGTCACGATTATTGTGACCAAAGAAATTGCGATTTACGATATTATCACGATGATCAAAAGATCCCCAACGTCCATTATCCTGGGGCGGAACATTTGCCAAAAAATAGCCAATCTACACGCTCACAATGCGTCGCAGCGTGACACATTGTGAGCTTGTAGATTGGCTATTTTTCGGCAAAGAGATTTGGTAGAGAGTGAAAAAAAAGACTGTATCAAGTACTGTATGTTATTTCCAGGTCCGTTTTACCATAGAGGGTTTAAGTGGTACCGGATACGCAGCTCACCAAATACAAGGTGAATTGATCCCAGTGCATGACGGAGGATAATTTCACGATAAATTTAAATCTCCACGATACGATACGTGTTTTTTTATCACGATAAACGATAATAACAATTATCGTCCCATCCCTACGCTCGACGCTGTTCTCTCTCTCATGGCCAATTACACCATCGTACAGTACGACCGCGTCATTCACAGTTTTTTAAATTTGGAATTCAGTTATCTCCAGCGGCAGACAGGGATGTCTGCACCATTATATTTATATGATTTATCCAGGGCAAACCTGGTGGCCTGAAAACTGCCATTATGTAAATAGTAGCAGGAGAGAGGACGTTCTAATGAGAAATAAAAATAAAAGTCATTGCCGCAAGGATGAACGTAGCGTATGTCTTTAGCTTACTGTATCAGCATCAGTTATGTTTCCATCCCTGTCAAGGACACAGCTGACAAATCCCATAATTGATTGCACCTGTGGTCGAGAGCGGCGCGCTAAGCCCACACGTGTCGTTCCGCCGCATAAAAACTGTCAGAAATGAAATGAGCAAAAGGCATTATAGATTTAGCCAGTTAAAGCTGTCGCAAGCACAGTGTACAGTGTCTATCCCATTGCCCCCGTTCATGTGCTCATTAACAGCCACGGGTATAATTTGTTTTCATCTTGTGCGTCATCACAGAAATGATCACAGATACGCTTGCCCGAATGGTCACTGTAGATTTAAAATATTATAAACCGCTCATATGCTCAATCATGGATTATTGTCTTTCATGCAATGAGCATTCTGTTTTTTTTCCCCTGCTATTTTCGGGAACAAATGATAATTTTGACAAAAGCACACAACCACACAACAGACATGATTGCAGAACATCGCTACATGCATGTGATGTAATGGAATACAATCCGGGAGGGGGGAAGGGTGATTTAACCCATTTAGGCCTAGAATTATTGAATGCTTTAACCAGTTAAAAATAGCAGATATACAAGCTCACAGCGCAAGCTTGTAGATCTGCTATATTTGAAAAAAGTTGTGAAAATGTGTGCAAATATTATGTATTTTTAAAGCGAACGTTTGTAACTTAAATTTTGCTTCTGGGTGGTCCCTGGAACTAAATATTTTGAGATGGGGGTCCGTGGGCAAATAAATATCATTTGGGGGGTCCTTCATATGAAAAGGTTTGAGAACCACTGACATAGTAGTCTCTCAAGAACAGACTGAGCTCCATTTAAGTGAAAAGGACCCTTTCTTTGACGATGGCTTGCCAGATTACTGACATAGAAACATAGGTTTAAAAAAAAACAACCTTATAAGGATTCAAAAGACACTTATAGAATCGGGTCAAAATTCGAATTTTCACGATTTTTCAAAAATAGCAGATCTACAAGCTTGCAGCGCGGCACTCGGTGCCGCGCTGTGAGCTTGTATATCTGCTATTTTTTGATAGTTAAAGCATAAAATAACGATACGCAATAATGTGTACCCGTTCTGAATGATTTAAGCGGGCTTGGGCTCCATCCTGTGAAATAAGTAGTGTAAATTGCCCTGCCTGTGCAGTGTTCCAAGAGGCGCGCTGAGTCAGTCATGCGTGCATGTCATCGAATGTCAGAAGAACAGACCAACGCCGAGGTTGGGACAGGTGCACTGACGAGTCTCAGGTGAACGGTGTTCCAATTCCTCAGTCTGTTTTGCGTCAAAGGCCCAAATATAGTTGTGAAACGGCATTGTTCTGCTGGCTGAAAGACTGTTGGATTTTTGGCCACATATGAATATGTTTTGTTTGTTGTGTGCATGTGCAAAGCAGTAACAATACTGTAGGTGACAAGACGCTTTCATTGTATTGGACGAAGGTGCTGCAACAAGCTTGCAGTACAGTATGCCAAAGGAATTTGGTAATTGAAATATAGAAATTTGTAAAACTAGAGGTTCGGGCCGCTTAATCGCTTATTTGTAAAGCTAAGGCGGCTCAAAGGGGACTTTTGGATACAAATACCAAATAATCGCTCGGGGGCAAATAGCCACTGGGCACCAAATATCCGCCGGAGTTCTGACACCGTTTTGTGCTTCTTTTAAATGTTGGGGGTTCAAAAATCGATTTAGCAAATTAAACATCCGGGCTACTATTTGGAAAAATACTGACAGTTATGTCTCTTTTTCTAATAAACTGTCTGAGAGGAGTTTAAGGTCGGATCACTTACCTTTTTGCCAGATTGGACTGAAACCAATACTAGGGGTGCAAATGATTATTTGGAACATCCCTGGTAGTAGTGAGCGGAAATAGTCTTGTAGGGCTGCTCCAAATTACAGCCATGACCTTGTCACGTGGGCACAGCGAGAACAGGTCACATGGGGGCCACTCCTCCAGACGCCCACCTTCCCATAACCCATTAAGATCGGGGAAGCACCGAGTGCTGCGCTATGAGCTTGTAGATCTGCTATTTAAAACATGAAAATGTGTGCAAATCTTTGAATATATATTCTTTTAACTAAAATCTTGAGTCAACACTTGCATGACTAACAGGTCATTTTGATCTGTTTATGAGATTTAGAAATGGAATTAGAATGCTCAGGAAACACTCAAAACATTTTATTTCATTTACAAAACGTCTCAAATGGTAGAAAAAAAAACAAGACTTTGCTTGTATGATAAGAAACAATCATGAAAGGGAAGATTTCTCAGAGTTTCCTGAGCAACATTTTTAACTAAAACACTTCTAGGGGGGTCCCTGGAACAAAATATTTTGAGATGGTGGTCTGTGGTCAAATACCGGTACATATAATTCTAGGGGTCCTTGACATGAAATGGCTTCAGACCCACTGACATAGAAACATGCCTTTTTCAAAAACCTTTTGGAAAAAAAGGATTTAGAAGACATTTATTTAGAAGACATGAATAGAATCGGGCCGAAATGTTCACGAATTTAAAACAAATGGCCGCGCTGTGAGCTTGTATATCTGATATTTATTTTATTTTATAGTTAAAGCATGAACTAATGGTTCCCGATTTGAATGCGTTAAGGGAGACGGCTGACTTCTGTCTCCAGCCAGGTGCTCTGCGGTGTGTCTGTGGTGCCAGCGATGCGTGCCGTATGGTGCTACCATAGTCACACTGTGCTCCAGCTGGGACCCTGGATGATGGATGATGGGTCCCCAGCATGGAGGGATTTTTTTTCTGCCTGCTTGCTTTAATTCTGTATGACTTCAGGCTCTTAATATAGCCTTGGCTTTTGCCTCAGATTTCCAGGAGATCTGTGACGGCTTGAGTCTTGTGTAACTTGGGCATGAAATGAATAGATGACATTGGTTAGTGTTTGTATGCCCAGAACCACTAATGTAGTGCTGCTCATTTGACAGTGCCCATCCCCACTCGATATTGATACTGTCAATAACAGGGGTCGGCAACCTTTTTGAAATGAATTGCCATGTTTTTATTTTCTAAATAGTCAGTGTGCCATGTCATTGTCAACATACATTTTAATGACACCCCATCAAAGATTCCAACATATTTAGTTTGTCATGACATTGATATAATGATCATTAGACTCAGAGCAATAACCCACCTATCTCCCTGATTCCCTCCCCATGTCAAAGTTCAGAATTTTAATGAATGTAGAATTATTATGTGCAGGATGACATTTGTTGCAAATTAGATGACTTAATTTTATTGACCACATTTAAAATATATATTTGATTTTAAAATAAAAATCCTCTCTCTCACACTTCTGCCAGTGTGCCAGTGATCACACTTCCCTGTGCCAATGTTGGTACCTGTGTCTATAAGGTTGCCTACCCCTGGCCTGGTCTATAATATCTGATGTTTTTGTTGTATTATTTAGGTGACATTAATGTATGATGATATGAATTGCCTGTGTTATAGCTCCTTCCCCAAACAATGGCCCTATGAAAAAGCTGGCAGATCCCTTTTAAAGATATTGAGAGACAAAGCCTTATTGATCCCCAAAGTGAGGGATCAGGTGTAGTGGCAAGACTGAAACGCAGGAGAGATGGAGATGGGAACCAAACCAAGATAAATCAAATTAAAGATGAAATAAAACGGTGAGCTTAGATCATGCTCATCCTAGATGTCTGCACTGTCTCTCTGAATGAGTTGAATGTACAGTGTGTTCTCAAGAGCCTTTCCACCCAGTATGTGGCTATACATATGTACTACCTTTTGATCTCTACTGTTTTGCATTGTGGGATGTCTTGTGAATGTGTCAGCTGAAGAAGATGCTGTGCTCTCGGGATGTTTTCTGTTTTTCCAAAAGTAGAGCAGCTGTTTGAGCTTGCTCATTCGCTCACTACGACGCATGTTCGTCTCTCTGGAGGATTTCCGTGTAGTTCCTCAGCTTTCATTTTGTTTGGGATGATACTGTAGGAGTCACACTGCCAACTAGCTGTAGATATCTTTATCTCTCCCGTACTATTTTTTCTTTTTAGATGTCCGATAAACCTGACTGTATATATCGGTATTGGTTGATATCGGAATTGGAAATTAACAATTTTGCTGCCATTTTAAACATAGCTGTAGTAAGCAGCTGCCAAATTGTCCTTACCTTTTAATGTGGGCACGCGCACGCATTGTGCACAATCTGTGCGCGACTCATCTAGTAGACTGTAGACTCGGTGACAAGCTTTCGAATAAAAAAACCCACATTGAAATAGACATATCCGTTGCCACGCTGTATCCCTGCTTATCCGCCAGTGTTTACATGAAAAAACATTGAAAAAAGCCAACTGTGCGCTATGGTAACAAGTGGAACCGTTCGCGCACAAAACGCACGATATGTGCGGGGATCATAATCCACTCAAGCTCACAGCGTGGCACTCGGTGCCACGCTGTGAGCTTGTAGATCTGCTATTTTTCTAATAGTTAAAGCACAAAATAACGTGTAATAATAATGCGTTCCCAGTCTAAATGGGTTAAACCCCCTCCCCCTATGAAGAACATTCATGGGGGGTTGTGAGCTTGTAGATCTGCTATTTTTCTAATAGTTAAAGCACAAAATAATGTGTAATAATAACGCGTTCCCAGTCTAAATGGGTTAAACCCTCTCCCCCTATGAAGAACCTTCATGGGGGCCTTCATGGGGGGCCCCTGCAGTGAATCCTTGTACACAGGGCCCCATAATTTGGTGCGACACCCCTGGGGAGGACGAGGACTGACTGAGTGGAAATGACACTGATGTAGTTCACATGCTGGTTTCATGTTGTATGTGCCCTTAGCCTGCAGGACCAACTTCTCCTTTTAAAAAATGACACACATGATGGGGTCACACGGTACACTCACAGGGGGAGGGCGGGGGAGCCGTGTGTGCAGCTCGCTGTCATGCGTCTGATGTGTGGTGACTGTAGGGGTGTCGCACCAAAGTCTGGGCCCTGGGTACAAGGATTCAGTGCGGGGCCCCCCATGCATGTTCTTCATAGGGGGAGGGGGTTTAACCCATTTAGACTGGGAACACATTATTTTGTGCTTTAACTATTGAAAAATAGCAGAAATACAAGCTTGTAGATCTGCTAAAAAAAATCATGAACATTTGTGCAAGTCTTTGAATATTTGAAATCCTTCTAAGGTTTTTTGAAAAACCTATGTTTCTATGTCAGTGGTGCTCAGTGTGCAGGACCCCCAAAATGATATGTATTTGGCCACGGACCTCCATCTCAAAATATTTAGTTCCAGGGACCACCCAGAAGCAAAATTTGAGTTAACAAATGTTCGCTTAAAAAGTACATATATTCAAAGATTTGCACACATTTTCACGACTTTTCAAAAATGGCAGATCTACAAGCCTGTGCTGTGAGCTTGTATATCTACAATTTTTCAATAGCTAAAGTATAAAATAATTAAGGCCCCTCCACCTTGGGCCCTAGTAACTCAGTCCCACTTTCCCCCCCTTGTGACACCCCTGCAGCTCGCTGTCATGAGGCTGATGTGTGGCGACTGTGACGTTCTCTCTCTCTCTCTCTCTCCTCAGCGATACACGAGTTCCCCGAAGACCTTTTCAGCATTGATGAGAGGAAGAGCGGGGCCGTTCTCCTGCACATTGTGGCGGTAAGAGGGCTCACACACACACACCTGCTGCTCCCAACAGTCAGTAATGGACAAAGAACTCGACCCCGGTGCTTGAGTCAAAGTATAGATACTGTACTCCTGCTCAAATATTACTGGACTACAAGTCAAATTTGTGCTCAAGTTAAAGTAATGGAGTAGTTGCTTTTAGAAATGCTTAAGTATTAAAAAGTATACTGTATGTATGTGTGTGTGTGTGTGTGTGTGTGTATGTATGTATGTATATATATATATATATATATATATATATATATATATATAATATATATATATATATATATACTGTATTACCACGGAATGTCTGTCTGTCTGATGTCTCTGATATGCCCGTATGGCGTCGCCGCCATGGTAACAGCCGCCAGCACCGCTCTTATATATCTATAAATAGAATACACAAATAAATAAATAAATACCTAAAAATTAAATTAAATTAATTTAAGTAAAATATTAGTGAAAAAAGCAGAGCTATTATTATTTTCACGATATTTGAAATGGAGCTTAAGTGGTTAATTCATAAGGTCCTCTTTCCCTTCCTACAAATATAGTGGAGTCGAAATATGTCTTTGAAATGTCTGAAAGTCTCCAACATTTGTAACCTAACGTAAATACTCAAATAATGTACTTAAATAGACTACTCAAGTAAATGTACTTGTTTACTGTCAAGCACTGCCAAGAATCCAGTCCCGAGTCATCAATTGAAACAGGGCTCATTGGGCCGTCCGTCGCAGTGTTTAAACTTGACTGTGTAGGTCAGTCATGCACACATCCACTTATAAGAGTGTCTCCTCAATTGGAAATGTGAGCCAGCACATTAGAATTTATCATTTGGATTATAATTTGTTCTCCAAGAGAGGTAACTCAGTATCTTGGTGCCAGCAAGGCACTGGGAATAAACCTCAAACCATAACACTTTAACCCCCCGTACCACTTCCACAAATTGAGCCATTTCATAAAGGCCAGGGATTTAGGACTGAGATACCTTTTTTGGTTAGTTTTTTTAAATCTTATTTGGGACGAGCCGTTTCAGCTAGGGATGCAACATATCGAACCGAATATCGAATACCGAACTGAAAGACCCTGTACCGAACAATACAATACCACTCCACATCCACATTCCCCTGGAACCCCCTCAAGGACCCCTAGCACACTTAGAGAATCACTACCCTAGAGGTTGCGGGCCGTATTTTTCAAAGTTAAACAAAAATAAACTAGAAGCAGTGCTCTTCCGAGCACAGGTCTCCACCAGGCCACACAAATCGGCCTGTTATAGCGCCACCATGAGGCTGATTTAAAAAATGTGGGGCAGAGGTTCTGAATTAGCATCCAGGGAGTGTGTGTGCTCAGTTTGGCAGCGATCGGGCCAACGGCGCCGGAGATTAGCTGGTAACAACCAGGCCACACAAATCGGCCTGTTATAGCGCCACCATGAGGCTGATTTGAAAAATGTGGGGCAGAGGTTCTAGATTGGCATCCAGGGAGTGTGTGTGCTCAGTTTGGCAGCGATCGGGCCAACGGTGACTGAGATTAGCTGCACACAAACTGCGAGGACACACGGACACACGGACGGACGGACGGACGGACGCACGGACGGACGGAGGGGAAAACATACTCTCCCTCAGCCTTCGGCTGGTGGAGACAATAAATGTATAAATCAAGGACATTTCTGTTTATTTTTTGTATCGAAAAAGTATCGAACCGTGACAGCAAAATATCGAACCAAACCGAACCGTGAATTTTGTAAAGCGTTAGTTTCAGCATAATATATTGGAGGTGTAGCTCTGCAACTAGAAATGGTGCATTGCCCCCAACATTTGGCCATTTTCAGCTCCATTGATTTGACTGTGATCCTCTTATGCACCTGTGGAATTCATTGGAGAATATATTTTTTTTCTAAAGTTGTTGTGTCATCTGCCCAGTCTTTGGCCGTGATGAATTTGGATATCATCCCAGATTTTGCAGTCTTAACAATGCAGGGGGAGTTGCCCATACAATGGACAATACCTGGCAGTGCACCTTCATCCCCAAGGCCCCAAGGCCTATAAACGAGTGATGTGATTCCAGAAACACCGTTTCTGGATAGAACATTGTTGTTCTGAACATTTCAGCATACACATCTGTAGTAGTTTCAGCAGCTACATTACTAGCTACTTAAGCCTTATATAAATTGTCATACAATGAATAGCGAATCTACAAGTTCGCAATACATTAGCTTATTTTTGTGTTTTAATTATGACATAATGCCCAAAATAGGGATGCCAAAATGGAAAATATGCATTGAACAGAAACGGTATATTCAACCTCCTTGACACCTTAGCAACTGTTGTCGCCTTAATTGTTTAAAGTAGGGCTCAAATTATTAGAAACTTTTTTTTTTTTTTTATGTGATGGCTAGGTTATGAGGTTATTATCTGGAATAATAAGCATGTGAAAACCTCCTCCCAGCAAATATTGGATTTTGCAGACCGGACACTTCATCATGTGCATACTGTATGTGTGTATGTAATGTGTGTGTCTCTATTTTTGTGTGTGTGTGTGTGTGTGTGTGTGTGTGTGTGTGTGTGTGTGTGTGTGTGTGTGTGTGTGTGTGTGTGTGTGTGTGTGTGTGTGTGTGTGTGTGTGTGTGTGTGTGTGTGTGTGTGTGTGTGTGTGTACACACACACTAAAAATGTTTCACAAAAAGTTGCACAGGGTTTCTGAATGAATCAGATATAAAGACACACAGAAACCATTATCCAAAGTATAACCTTAATGGGATTCAAGCAAGTTGTTAGATAAGATAAGATAAAACTTTATTGTCCATACAATTTGGCATGAAGTGGAAATCTGTCTTTGGCATACAGGCTGTCAGTCAGTATACAACAATAAAACATACATAGAATACACAATGCATTAAAAACTATATAAAATGTATTGTGTGAATTTAACAAGCCTTCTCGTTGAAACAGCAGTGCGTGTTGATATTGGGTCAAGGATGCAATACTGAGATGAGGAATCACACTTAATGTTTTTCCACTTCAACTGTGGTGCTGCACTGCCCCCTGTGGATAGCATAGAGCAGAGCACCACTACAGTGACTATAAGGCTGTGTGATGTCACAACCTGATCTATAATTTATAGATCCCAACGTCACGCTGCTGAAATGGGCTGCTTTCCCCCCCCCCATTCATCTGGCTATGGTGTGGGGGTGCGCTGCAGATTGCTTCGATTTCCATGCTGTGAGGGAGACAGAACTGTGGTATTTTGGAACTGTGGTATTGGCGGTATTAAATGAGCCACAGATCCACATTCTAAATGGGGGGGGGGGGGGGGGCTATGCTTCAGCTTTGTCCTTGAGCTGTCCTTGAGTAAGAGAATATCTCACACAGCCATTGTCTATTATGTCATCCAATATGTGATTGTGAGTATGTTTGTATGTATATACTGTGTGTGGGTCGGTGTGTGTATGTGTATATATATATACACACAGTATACAGTATATGCTGCAGGTTTGTGTGTGTGCGTGCGTGCGTGCGTGTGTGTTGCGCGTGCAGATCCTACAAATCCATCTAAAGAATGTTGTGTAAATGTTAATTTTCTTCTGTAATATATATTTTTTTAAACTTTCATATATTTTAGATTCATTGGGCATGCAGTGAAATATTCAAAAGCTTTTTTTGTTTTAATTTTGATTTGTATATGGCATACAGCTCATGGAAATCAAAAATCCATATCTCAAAATATTAGAATATTCCACACAAACACTCAAAAGAAGGATTTATAATACAGATTATCAGAAGTTAGTTTGACATTTCTGTATTTCAGAAATGTCAAACTTCTGAAAGGTTAGGTTAATGTATGCATGCACTCAGTACTTATATGGAATACTTTTGAACAAATGTCTTCATCGATGGGGTGTGGCATGAAGGTGGTCAGCCTGTGGTACTGCTGATGTGTTATGGAAGCCCAGGTTTGCTTTGATAGAGGCCTTAAGCTCATCTGTGTGGTTGAGTCTGATGTCTCTCATCTTCCTCTTGACAACACTACACAGATTCTCTGTGGGGTTCAGATCAGGCCAGTTTGATGGTCAGATGGTTCAGAAGTTCATTTCTGTATTATAAATCATTCTTTCAAGTGGTCGTGTGGAATATTCTAATATTTCGAGATATGGACTTCTGATTTTCATGAGCTGTATGCCATAAAAATCTAAATTAAAACAAAAAAGTTTTTAAATATTTCACTGCATGCACAATGAATGTAAAATATATGAAAGTAAAAAAAATATATATATATATATATATTACAGAAAAAAATGAACTTACACAATACTTTGTATATTAATTTTGTATATTCTGTATATTTACACACACGCTGTATGTAGACACACACGCGCACACTCACTATCCCAAAACTCAAACTCCTGTTCTCTCTTATGTAGACCCTCTATATGTTCCTGGCCCTCGCCATAATATGTGACGACTACTTTGTGACATCGCTGGAGAAGATCTGCGAGGTACCGAGACATCCTCCTCCTTTCTCTCAGTGCTGTCATCTTTTTTATTTGTGTGTGTGTACAGTATATGGTGGTGTTGTTTTTAGTTTTTAAGACAACTCAGCTCCTTTTCTCCCTCCCGTCTGTCAGAAACTAGACCTCAGTGAGGACGTGGCTGGAGCTACTTTCATGGCAGCTGGCAGTTCTGCACCAGAGCTCTTTGCCTCTGTCATTGGTATACACACACACACACAACACGCACACATACATGAGCACGCTTGGGTGCCTATACACAGGCACACAGGCACACACACACACACACACAGGCAGATGCAGATGATGGTTGTCTGCAGCTGCAGTTTTGATCGGCTGCCTCCCCTGTGTTCAGGTGTCTTCATCACCCACGGAGACGTGGGCGTGGGCACCATCGTGGGTTCAGCCGTCTTCAACATTCTCTGCATCATCGGCGTCTGCGGAATCTTCGCTGGACAGGTGTGTGTGTACATTCACAGTGTGTTGTGTAACTCGTGCATGGTTAAAGTGAAATGCTTTACAGAGCAACATCAGGGTGAAATGCCAATAAAGATTTAAAGGTGATACACCATGTATTTAAAAAGTATTTGTCATATTGTTTATGTCCCAAAAACGTTTTTCAAAAGGTTTGAGGCTAAATTACCACTCCTGAATAGAGAGCCTCTCTCATTTTTGAATGGCTCTCAGAGCATTTCAGCTGCAATACCACCTTTGGCCTGAACTGCGCCACCCCGCCAAAAATCTTTTCGAAAAAAAAAAACTTTTTTTTTTTGAAAAAAGATTTTTTTTAGAAAAAAGATTTTTTTTTGAAAAAAGATTTTTTTTTTGAAAAAAAAGATTTTTTTGACAAAAGAAATAAAATCTGATGACGTCACAATCGGCAGATGACGTCACAATTGGCAGCAAATCTGGATAGCCTGTTTTGAGAACCCGTGGGATACTTTTAACCTTCGCCTTCTCAAAACCGGTCAGAAATGGGACTTTGTGAGGATAGAAGGTGCTAGTGGGACCCCAAAAAAAGGTTTTAAAATAGGAAAAGTGAAATTTCATGGTGTATCATGTTTTGTGCCATGTTTTTTATTTTCTAGAGTGTTAGTGTGCCATGTCAACATACATTTTAATGACAAATATTTTGACATATTTTGATTGGCAGGACATTGTTATAACGATCATTAGACCCAGAGCAACAATCCACCTATCTTCCCGAATCCCTCCCCAGTTAGAGTTCAGAGTTTTGATGAATGTAGAATTTTGTGCAAGATGTAATTTGCGATAAATTAGCTCACTTCATTTAATTGACCACATTTAAAGAAAATGAATGGCAAATATTTTTGACATATTTTGATTGGCAGGACATTGTTATAACGATCATTAGACCCAGAGCAATAACCCATCTATCTCCCCGAACGCCCTCTCCAGTCAGAGTTCAGAGTTTGAATGAATGTGTAATTTGCTATAAATGTTTATAAAATAAAAATCCTCTCTCTCACACTTCTGCCAGTGTGCCGGTGATCACCCTCCCCTGTGCCAATGTTGGCACCAGTGCCTAAGGTTGCCTATACCTGATTCAAGGTGTCTGTTTGTTTAGGTGGTGATATTGACCTGGTGGTCCGTATTCAGAGACTCCTTCTATTACACCTTGTCTGTGGTGGCCCTAATCGCTGTAAGTTGACTGTAGTATTCATTACACAGTTTATGGTCACCTGCAGTTACTATTAATCCATTGCTTAATTGTACTTTGTCTTCTGAAATATAATAATTTGTTCTAAAACATTTTCTTGACAGTTCATCTACGATGAGAAGATAGTTTGGTAAGTGAGTCATCCATACCACTTTTATTCTTAATCCTTCCAAGTCGGTCATCCCCACCCATGACCCCCAAGACACATTCAAATTGCATTATAAAACAAAATGAGAGACGCCAGAGGGTTTATATTGGGCTGCTTGTTGGTCTAGGACAGTGGTTCACAAACCTTTACATTTCAAGGTCTTCCCTTAACTCTGACAGCATACAAATGGAACCAAATGGACCTGAAGGGTCCATTTGGTTCCATTTGCATACTGTCAGAGTTACAGACTTGAAACGGTCAATTAAGACCCCCCTAAAGCAGAGTCCCTGGAATCCACTTTGAGAACCACTGGTCTTATCTTATGTCAAATGATAATTGACAATTCAACATGTCTCATGTTATATTTGTGACTAGCTAAAATAATGGGTATACAGGGTTGGGAAAAACGGATGACTGATTACCTTCCTAAGCTTTGAATAAGTTAATATGGTGATTTAGATTTCTTAATGATTTTGATTACTTGGCAAAATAATGTTTTAACCACGATATTGGTAACTGTATACATATGCACCCCATCAAATTGGGCGATGTACAACATTACAGTACTAAAAATGGTGTACCTCAAAGAATATTTTACTCAACACTGAGTGCCTTAAGAAAAAGTTCAGAATTGTGTACCTTGAATCTTTTACTCAAAAGTGTATGTTACTGCTACCTGCCTTGAGGTCTTTGCTGATTTACCTACAAAATGCGGAATCCTTTTTGCTGTTGAAAGATATTTTAAGTATTTGCCAACAATTTTGATTAGCAATTTATTTCAACATTTTCTTTGTAAATGTAACTGTATGTAATTGTAATGTATTAGCTACTTTTATTTTGTAGTTTAATTACCGGTACATTGCTCTTTAAATCCATTGAATCCATTACTTCCCAACCCTGGTGACAGTTCTAGGACTTTATAATGTACTGTAGCTGTGGTATGTTTATTCCAATGCCTTCCTCTGTTTCAGGTGGGAGAGTTTGGTACTGGTGCTTATGTATATTGGATACATCATCATTATGAAGTGAGTTGTGCATATAATCCACAATTAAAATGGGCATTGTAAAACGTTTTTAAATCCCTTGGCGAGTGAGTTAATTTATTCACAGGGATATCCAGAGAGAGTAGTTAAAGTTGTGGTTTCACACATCACACAGACACACCAGGGCATCTGCCCAGGACAAACACCATTTGTATTGATGATCATTGTTCATTGCCTCTCCTCTAGATTGAGACTGCCTGACACACAGAGGCAGCTCGTTCCAAAGAGAAAAACCTGAATATATCAAAGAACTCTTGCCATAACCTTTGACTCTTGGAATCTCATATACGATTTGGTTCGCCCTAGTTTCATACTAATGTACAATCAACTTAGCATTATTCTAGGGTGGGCAGGGACATTACCTTCAAAATGTTGTTCATATGACCTAGCTTAAATTTCCTGGTACTCCCAGCCAGCCAGATCATCTTTCATCATCTTTTTGACCATATTCCATCACATTCTGTTAACACCTGTGCAGTCAAATATCTGTACCTATTGAATTAATCCCTCTGCTAACAGAATGTGATAAAAGATGATGAAAGATGATCTGGCTGACTGGGACTACCTAAAAAAGATGATAAAATCATATTTGGCTGGGAATGAGTTAAGTTGATCCACCCTGCACCTCACAGGGACACTCGCAGATGGGCACAGATAGCTAATGCAGTTGACACACATTTCTAAGAGAATCTTTTGGAAACATTTCACTATAGGAATCATACCAAGTTCGTTCCCCAAATTATTGTCTATGTACTGGGGGCCCGTCAACCACTTAATCTGTATTATCTGGTTTAAATAATCTTAAACAGGCATGGAACATAATCTGATATAGTACTATTTTCTTTATCAAATGGATGCAAAGGGTAGTGGTGAATGAATCAAAACTTGATGCGTGGTAACTTGCACCATTCTTCATTTCATTAGCAGGCAAAGAACAGTGAATGCAATTTAACGCTTTGAACGCATTTCCGATTATGACTCACTCTCTCACTCTCTCTCTCTCTCTCTCTCTCTCTCTCTCTCTCTCTCTCTCTCTCTCGTGCCTAGATTCAACCAGTCCTTGCAGAGATTGTTCGTGGGGAAAAAGGACAAGAACGTGGCGAATGGTAACGCAGCAGCGGCCGCAGCCAGCAGTGAGATGGAGGACGGTAATGATAGTTATGACTATGTTTGGGTTGACGACCCATCGTCGCCTTTACTCCCAACAGGTAAGGCTAACCAAACAGGCTTGGATACGCTAGACAACATTCCTAGCGCATCGGCTATGCTGCGGTGATAACGGTGCTGCTTTGGCGGTGACGGGTTGGGTGATGCCGTGATTGGTCTCTGGTCTGCAATTGCTGTGGTTTTAAGTGTTCCTCTTCCTACATGACTGACCTGAACTGGTTTAGCCTTCTTAAAGGGAATTTTAACTAGTACCTTTTTGTCTCTTATTCTGGAAAGGTTGACCATGATTTATTTTTTTGCATGACTTTTTTTGGACGTGACGCTGTGACACTTGAGCGTCCCTCGTCAGCCCGCCCCGTTTTTAGATATTAATGTCTTCCATGATTTATGACCTGCCTACTTTTTGACCGTCAAATCACATTCCCTCCATTCCTCCAAATCTCTCTACTGTACTATGTACACAGTATATAGTGCAGTAGAGTATAGTATATATTTTTTTTTACCCCAGCAAAAACTTCCCACAAGTGATTTGTAACGGTTCTTATTGGCCTTCGGTCACTGCTTCCTACTCTTATTGCATTCATGTAGACATGCCTGTTTGTTTAGCCTTACTAAAACCTCTGTTGCTTATTGTTAACTGTGTTTGTGTGAGATTGTGTCTTGGTGAGTGATTAATTTTGCCTGCATACTGCTTTATAATCTGCTGCTCTCTGGGGTCCAAAGTAACCCACTGACTTCAAGGGTGGTAATGAATTTCACAAGAGGAAATGTTTGTGCTGGTTCTGTTTACATAGTTAATATAGGCAAATTCATGCATGTATAATAAGTTAAATTAGGGCTGAACTAATAAGCATAGAACTTTTTAATATCATGCACCAAAAAACCTACGATTTTTCCAGTGACTATGTCAGTACTTTGTGAGTCAAATACTATACCCTACATATAAAACTTGATTCGATGAAGATTTGTCAGAGTGAAAATTCATAGCACGAGTTATAGATGGATAGCAGGTGTGCTTTGAGATTTTTACTTGCACTTTGGTGTGGTTTGGGCACAAATGGTTTTGAGACCAATGGTGTACAGTCAGGGCTGTCGCACCAAATGCTGGGCCCTGGGTACAAGGATTCACTGCGGGCCCCCCATGAATGTTCTTCAGTTTACAGTTTACAGTTTACAGTTTAGGCATTTAGCAGACGCTTTTAATCCAAAGCGATTTACAATAAGCAGATAAAACATCACAATAATAAACAAGATAATATGTCAATACATCAACAGCAATATAACAAATGCAAATGGATATCTATCTAGAAAACGAAATAATCAGTCAAGAAAAGGTTCTAAAAACCTAAAAACAATGCTAACTAGCTTCATGTATGGTCATTGAGTGTTTCAGTAGTGCTAAGGGTTTAGGGGGAGTCTGAAAAGTTGAGTCTTCAGTCCACGGCGAAAGCTAGCGAGTGAGTCCGTTGTTCTAAGTGCGACAGGGGGTTTGTTCCACAACTTTCATAGGGGGAGGGGGTTTAACCCATTTAGACTGGGTATGCATTATTTTGTGCTTTAACTTTTGAAATAGCAAATATACAAGCTCAGCGTGGCACCGAGTGCTGCACTGCGAGCTTTTAGATCTGCTATTTTTGAAAAAACGTGAAAATTTGTGGAAAGTCTTTGAATATTTCCAATCCTTCTATGGTTTTTAGAAAAACATATGTTTCTATGTCAGTGGTGCTCAAACCTTTTCATGTGAAGGACCCCCAAAATGATGTATTTGGCCATGGACCCCCATCTCCAGGGACCCCCAGAAGCAAAATTTGAGTTACAAATGTTCTCTTACAAAATACATATATTCAAAGATTTGCACACATTTTCACGACAAAAATAGCAGATCTACACAGCGGCACAGAGCTTGTATATCTGCTATTTCTCCATAGCTAAAGTATCAAATAATTAAGGGCCCTCCACCTTGGGCCCTAGTAACTCAGTCCCACTTTTCCCCCCCTTGTGACGCCCGTGTACAGTATCTGTGACAAACACCTTGACCCTTGAACTTCTGTTAAATCTGCTTCTATTAATGCGAGACGAGTCCAGTCCCAGTAACCAGTTATGTGCACAGTCCATCAAGATTAACTTTACCTAATACGCATCCCCCCCCCCCCCCCCCCCCCCCCCGCGCTCCAGTTAAGCCTGCCAAGGATTTCAGCCGTGGCTCGGTGGTGATGGTGGATGAGATGATGCATGCCAGCCCGCCCAAGTTCCGCTTCCCAGAGGCTGGGCTCCGCATCATGGTCACCAGCCACTTTGGACCCAAGACACGCCTCCGCATGGCCAGCCGACTCATCATCACAGAGGTACAGACAGGATTGTTGTTCCATTAACGGTGGTCCACACAGCAACTGTGTACATTTACTGGAGTACTGTACTTAAGGATATTTCACTTTCAAAAAAACTTTTGGTTCAAACTCCATTTTAACCATGATAGATTCATTAAAAACACCCATTACTTTTTTTTCTGGTGACTCATACTACCCTCCTATTACGTGAGCAGGCCGTGTTTTTTCGATAACTTTTTCCATTTCTTTTCAATAATCTTTTATTGTATTTAATTTTTTATCCAAAGAATTATAAAAAATAACCAAAAAAGATTATTGAAAAAACACGGCCTGCTCACGTATTAGGAGGGTAGTATGAGTCACCAGAAAATATAAAAGTGCAATATGCAATAAAGACAGAGTTATAAATAAAAAGATTAATAAAAAATAATGGGTGTTATTAATGAATCTATCATAGTTAAAATATAGTTGGGTGTGTATGGGGAGAGGCCCTGGGCCTGGAGGGCCAGATAACATTTACATCAAATATCTAAATATTGAATCAAGCAAATTAAAAACTGTTCAGGGTGTTCATAATAGCCTGATTAGATGATAAAATGACCAAAAGTTTTTTTGAAAGTAAATATCCCTTTAGGTAAATTCTTTCAGTGTTTGTTTGAGTGCTGGTTGACTTGAGTTTCTCTCTTCTGAAAGCGTCAGAAGTTGGTCCAAGCTGCCAACGGCGTGGAGACACAAGTGATTGACGGGAAGGTGGACATCGAGAATGGAAACGTGCCAGAGGACAAGCCTAGTGAGGAGGAGGAAAATGACACCATCTCTCCCTTTCATATTCCAGGTATGTGACTTATGATTTTTGTATAAACAAAAATATATGGTATAAACAGATGCACGTCATAAAATCCACATTGTTAATTCATACAGTGCATGCGTACATATATGACGCGTATACCATGCGCATACCAGGGGGAAACTGATATACAATACTGGGCCAAATATGATCCACAGCCAAATATGGTCAGAGTAAAGAAAAGCACATCAATAGAAATACATGGAAATGGAATTCACATTGAGACACATGGCTTATACTGTATGTCCCTTTTCAAAAGCTTGAGCGTTCATTTTAAATCTCTGCTTCATCTTCCAAGTATATTTCTTTTGGGTAGGTGCTGAACGGAAGGTTGGAAAAATAAACGAATAAATTATAATAAATATGTTGCAATATGTTTGGCCTGTGTGGCCAAAAACCTTGCTTACTTAAAAAAAATTAATTAAAATCCATGTGACGGGGGCAAGCTACTAATTTATTTTAAATCCCTTCCTTGAAAATTGTCAGTGACTTCGTATTCAAATGATCGTCGTTCTCCTTGACGGCTCCCAGTGTGACAGCTGCTTTATCCATCCTTAACTATTAGTGTAGAAAATAGAAATCTGTTGTCGGCTTCACGCTCCGTCTAAATTGAGTAAAGCTGTGTGGAAAAGGCAGGAATTAAATTCAAACGACTGTTGTCTTTCTCTGTCGTGTCTGATTCAGCCGGTGTTGGCAGCAAGATCAAGTGGCTGATCTCCTGGCCTCTGCTGCTCGTGCTGTTCTTCACCATCCCCAACTGTGCCAAGCCTCGCTGGGAAAAATTCTTCATGGTCTCCTTTATCCTATCTACCGTCTGGATTGCTGTCTTCTCCTATCTGATGGTCTGGATGGTGAGTCTTTTAATCTATAGACCCATTATCTGTTTACAAACATTAATAATAATAATAATAATAAAACTTTATTTGTATAGCACCTTTCATGACATGAAATGCAGCTCAAAGTGCTTTACAGAGCATAAAATGAAGCACACGTGCTTAACAGAGAAAAAGTAAAATAGAAATAAAAAATACATAAAAAAGAGATAAGTAAAATGATTACAATAAAGCAAGAAAAAATAAAAGCATAGAACATTGAAGAACAATTTCAGAGCCGTGCGGACGTCAATAGCAGCATAGGGATTAAAAAATTTAGCTAAAAGCAAGAGTAAAGAAATAGGTCTTGAGCTGTGCTTTAAAGCTATCCACCGAGGCTGCCTGTCTTAGGTGTAGTGGTAGTTTATTCCAAGCTGTCGGTCCATAGAAGCAGAAAGCTGCTTCACCATATTTTTTATATGTCATTGTTGGCACCTCAAGTAGGTCTGCACTAGAGGACCTGAGTGGGCGGGTTGGAACATATCTATGCAGGCAGTTATAGAGGTACGAAGGTGCCAGACCATTTAGAGCTTTATAAACAAGTAAAAGAATTTTAAAATCAATCCTAAAAACAACCGGGAGCCAGTGTAGCGACGCTAAAACTGGAGTAATATGTTCTCTTATCTTAGTTTTTGTTAAAACTCTGGCTGCTGCATTTTGAACAAGTTGTAATCTGTCAGTTGTTTTCTTTGGCAGACCAGAGAGAAGTGCGTTGCAGTAATCAAGCCGAGAGAAAACAAAAGCGTGGATCAGCGTTTTTGCATCGTTCAGCGACAGATAGGCTCTAATTCGCGCAATATTTCTAAGGTGAAAGAAGGCAATCTTCGTGACATGATTAATGTGTGTATTAAAATTTAATTCAGCATCAATGATCACCCCCAGGTTCTTAACAGAGGTGTTATTTTCTTTAGCCAGGTTACCAAGTCTATTTATTATTGATTCTCTCTGGGCAGTAGAACCTATTATGAGAACTTCTGTCTTGTCCTCATTTAGCTTGAGAAAGTTCTCACTCATCCAGCATTTTATGCTGGACACGCACGTCAGCAATGGGTCTAGAGCAGGGGTCTTCAACAGGGGGTCCGCGACCCCTAGGGGGTCCGCGGAGGTACTGCAGGGGGTCCGCGAAATTATTGCTTAAAAAAAAAAAAAAAGATTTCAAAAAATGTTTTTTTTTTTTTTCATTTTTCACATTTATGTTAAAAAATAAATCATGATTCTATCCATTTTGAATAGCTTGAATACATGATTACTATGCAATTGACAGATTGTTGATATTATTGACATTGGTTCTCAGTTAATAAGTAGTATGTTTAGAAATGGTAGTGGTACGGCCCACCCTGCTCGCTGTAACTTGTACATGTTTAAAATAAAAAATGTCGTAGCCCCGACCCCCCCACCCTATGAGGTGGTAGGGGGTCCCTGCTCCATCTCCCCATCAGTTTGGGGGTCCCCGGCCTGAAAACGTTGAAGACCCCTGGTCTAGAGCACAGGGGTCGTCCGTAGCCACCGAAAGGTACAACTGGGTGTCATCAGCATAGAAATGGAAATTCACACCGTGAGCGGAAATAAGTTCTCCCAGCGGCAGTATATAGAGGGAGAATAATAAAGGACCAAGAATCGAGCCCTGTGGAATACCAGAGCAGATGTTGTGTTTGTTTGACTCGAAGTCAGCTAGATTAACAGAGTAGCTTCTGCCTGTCAGATAAGAGCAAAACCAGGACAGAGCTGTACCTGACAGTCCTACCCAGTGTTCGAGACGTTGTATTAGAATTGTATGGTCAATTGTGTCAAAAGCCGCCGATTGGTCCAGCAGTAGGAGAACGGACACATCTTTGTTATCAGCAGCCACCCTAAGATCATTAATAACTTTTAAAAGTGCAGTTTCTGTGCTGTGTCCTTTCCTGAAGCCGGATTGGAATTTGTTGTGCACCTTATTGTTCTGCAGAAACACATCCAATTGATGAAAGATAATTTTTTCTAGGACCTTGCCCAGAAAAGGCAAATTAGAGACGGGTCGATAATTATCCAGCACGGACGGGTCAAGGTTGGGTTTTTTGAGTAAGGGTTTAACTACAGCCGTTTTCAGTGAGTCTGGAAAGACACCTGATTGTATAGAGCTGTTTACTATTTTTAGGATATCTTCAATAACACAGTCTACAACCTCTTTAAGAAACGGCGTGGGTATTGCATCCAGCGAGCAAGAAGACGATGTCATTTGCGATATGGTTTTACGAAGTTCCTCTTCATCAATTGCACAAAATGATACTAGGCTCCCCCTAGATTTATCGATGCTTTTACACATGGCACCATTAACCGCATTTGCATTTGTGACAGTATTATTCGTAATACCAGCTCGAATGTTAACAATTTTGTTGTCAAAGAAGGATGCAAACTCATTACACTTTGCTTTAGAGGCAGGGAGTGACTGCTTGTAGGACTGGGGGGGGTTTAAAAGGCGTTCAATGGTAGAGAACAAGACCCTAGCATTGTTCTTATTCTCATTAATAATTCCGGAAAAATAGGCCTGCCTAGCCAGACGCATGGTTTTATTATAGGTGGCTGTTGACGCCTTAAATATCTGTAGGTGGATAGTTAATTTATTTTTTCTCCAAGCTCGCTCTGCTCTGCGGCATTGTTTTTTGAGTGAACGTATATGATCGTTTATCCAGGGTGTTACTTTGGAATTATATTTCTTTTTAGTTTTCATAGGAGCCACTATATCCAGAGCTGACTCCAATTTAAGATTAAAACGTTGAACCATATCATTTACTGAGGGAATATCAGGAAGGCGGGGTGCACACGCAAGAAGGCTGGCAAACTCTTCTGCTGCCGAGGAACCGAAAAATCTCTTTTTTATAGTATATTCTCTATTGTTTTTTTCTAGATCAGAGACAGTCATATTAAAACACAGTAAATAGTGGTCTGATAAATCAGGCTTAGCGATAATCCTGTCCATAGAAATATTTAGCCCTTTAGAGATCACAAGATCAAGGGTGTGGCCTTGATTGTGGGTTGGCCCGGTAACATGCTGATCAAAATCAAGGGAATGCAGTAACTGTAAGAAACTCATAGCTGTAAGATCAGTAACAGTGTCCACATGCAAGTTAGTATCACCAGCAATAAGGGTTCTCTCATAGTCCGTGGAACAGATAGATAGAAGTTCAGATATTTCTGTAAGAAATAAGGCTTTGCTACATTTTGGTGGGCGATATATCGTAATCATTAGAACAGAGGATTGACTCTCAAATAAGTTAGCTTGATATTCAAAGGATGAAAAACTTCCAAAGGACAGGCACTTGAATTTAAAAATGTCAGAGAAAATGTATGCCAAGCCTCCGCCTCTTTTTCCTTCGCGCACTGATTGAATAAAGTGATAGTTTGGTGGGCAGGCGACGCCAAGTGCAAAAGCTCCATCGTTGCCCAGCCATGTCTCTGTTAAAAAGATTATATCTAATTTCTCTTCACAGATTATATCATTTACAGAGGAGGATTTGTTTAAAAGTGACCTGATGTTAAAAAGTGCCAGGTTTATTTTATGACATTTTACTGTACTATAGCCCCTACAGGGAATGTAAGTTAAGTTAGCTAAATTAGCAGAGCCACTGCTTATCCTGGACTCTCTATTTGAAATTACAGTAGAAATGTTGTGAGCCTGCTTAATAAAAGCGCTTGAAGGAGCATCGGGTCCAGATACGTTAGTTGCTGGGTATAATGGACCCAGCTGACATCAACGGCTAAACGTATTGTCCAGCTGGGAGGCCTGGGTCTTCTGTCGTTGTGGTCGTGGAGGGATGGGTGGGGGCGAAAACACCCAGGCCACAGATTTCTGGGGCACGGCCGGGGCAATTTCAGGCGTTTTCAGGGATGGTGGTTGTGGTGCCGGGCGTTTGTCCTGTGGTGGTTGTGCCGCCGGGCCATTGACCGTGTGTCTGGCCGGGGTCATTTTTAACGCAGTGTTAATGAGTTCATTCATTCCATTCGTGAATTCTAGAAGAGGCATTGGAGATAGGGAGAAAGAGGAGGATTGGGGTGATGGGGCGGTTGTACCCGCCCCCTCCTCTTCCTCTGTCAACTCTCCGTTGTCAGTTGCCAGTTCACTTTGCTCACTGTTCGGGCCAGCCACGGCTGAAACAGGGAATCCACAAAACTCTTCTTCATTACTGTCCTCTTCGAACATTTCCCTGAGTGACTCCAACTCTGCATTCATTCGTCTACTCCACTCTTCAGCGGAGATGTTGTCCATATTCAGTTCCTCGTCAGGGAGGGCAGGGACAACGGTAGCTCCTCCGTTCACCATAATCAGTTCCTCGTCAGGGAGGGCAGGGACAACGGTAGCTCCTCCGTTCACCAAGGCCGTTCCCCCCTCGGCCGATGGGGGCAGTTCAGTAACCATACTGTCATGCTCGTCAGGGAGGGCAGGGACAACGGAAGCTCCTCCGTTCACCATAATCAGTTCCTCGTCAGGGAGGGCAGGGACAACGGTAGCTCCTCCGTTCACCAAGGCCGTTCCCCCCTCGGCCGAGGGGGGCAGTTCAGTAACCATAACACTATCTCTTGTTATGGATTCTTCGTGGGTTGCAGATAAGAGTTGTTCATCACAATCTGTTGTTTTGGATTGCTGTGTTCTGGCCAAGGCCAGAGCATGGAGAACATTCTGCAAAAATATCTTTGCTCCTAGCTTATTTAGTTGCCGTTCATCAGCAAATAGGTGTCTTCTGTCGAAGAAAAAACTGAAGTTGTCAATAAAATGCACATTTTTGTCGGTGCATGCAGCTAAAAGCCATTTGCTCAGAGAGAACAGTCTGCTGAAATTCTCGTCTGTGCCTCTCATAGGCGGTAGGGGACCGCTGATCCAAAGCTCTATGTCACTGTTCAGGAAGCTCAATGTGTTGAATAGAGCCCTGAAATTCTCCTTTAAGATTTCTGACTGTTTTTCTTCTGTGTCATATGTGCCAGTATGTAGAATCAGGGTTTTCACCGTTTGGTGTTTGTTGACAAGATCCAGAATTCTGTCTTTCATGTCAGAGACTGTGTCTTTGGGAAAACACATAACTTTTGCCTTCTTCTTTCTTATGCTTTTGACACCTTTTAAAGCAGCATCGCCCACAATCAAAATGTCAGGATCAATCACTGAGGTGGTTCTTACCCTGCTGGGTGGGACGTTCTCTCTGTCAACAGGGGGACTTCGGGGGGCTTCTAGTAGCTGTTCTGTTAGCCAGCTTGGGGAGATGCTACCCCTGTCATCCTCGGCCAGTGGCGTGAATCTGTTTGCCAGCTGCACACTCGGTGTGTGTGGAGATTGGACTGCGTTTGACTTTTTAGCAGTGTTTTTCCCCTTGGCAGTTGCCCATTTATGAAGGGGGGTCGAAGCAGCGCTGTGCCGGGTTAATTCCGGCCATTCGTCGGTGATAAGAGGGCTTTGGGAGGGTGTCCTGCCCGTCGTCCGTTCTTTCATCTTTGGCTTTGCACCAAGGGAATTCCAGGCGAGTGGTTTATCCAGTCTTTGGGTTTGTTTTAATTGGAATAATTCCGTTTCCAGTACTGCAATCCTCTGAAGCAGTTTCTGATAAACCCTTGTAGAAATGGTTGGTCCGGCCATCTTGCTAGTTAGCTAGATGCTACGTATCCAGTCACCAAGTGGCAAAAAATAGTATATTGCAGTACAGCAAAACAATCCCGGAGTTTTATAAGTATCCAAGATCCATTTGTAGTTTCTCAGAGAAAAAATAAAACATCAGTATCAGCAGAAGAATGTAAGCACAAGCGAGCCTAAGCGGGAGCAAGCAGCGATACGTCCGCACTGTAGGAGAGCAAGCAGCCTGGGGGGAGAGACTTGGCACATTGAGACTGAATGCACATGTGACTGTATCATATAATCAATTCCCAACAGATCCCCAAACCTATTGTTTTGGGGAGCGCTGGTTATTCAACCTCCTCTTGTGTGCTAGTGAGGTGCGCCCATGGGTGCGCCCTTATCGAGACATATATACTTCATTGCGCAACGGTATTCCGCGTCAAGAGTAGCCGATATACAAGCTCACATCGTGCCACCAATGCAACCGTTCTGAGCTTGGAGATCTGCGGGACGGAGCAAAAATTTGGCTTCATGGCCTGCAGCTGGGCGAGCAGTAGCAGCTCTGGTGCTGTGATCACGAGGAGCGCTCCCTCAGTTCTGATGAGAGTGAATGGAGGTGGGGTTTGAAGGGCAACTGTTTTGAATCGCTATTATTGTTTATAATTAACAGAAACCAAGGATTACATATTTCAAGAGTGAGAAATCACAATAAAGATCCTAAGCATTCTTCCTCCACACTGGGAGAAAAACAGCATCTGAAAGTTTGATGGAATGCATTTTTAAACGTGAGTGCAGTGACCACTTAAGTATCACGGTGGGGTTCATTTGGTGCCGACCTGCACGCACATACTGTTTTTTATCAGTGTGACGTGGACCATTAAGGCATCTGTTTAAACTGGAGTGTGCAGAGAGCTTGCGGCAGAGAGGGGGAATTGCAGACATTGTGACATTGCTTGAATGTAAGGACAAATATATAGTATACCCTCATACTGTTGGTTTGTTTACTGTTGAGTGAAAAAACAATGTTGACCTTTAAGCTACCCCCAAAATCATTTGGGGACTCCCTGGGGTCATTGAAGGAAGCATGAGGTCAGTCCGTTGCTCCCCTCAGGTTGGCAGAGGGAGTGTTGTGTCCAGGATTACATTAGACAATTGACACTGGGTGAAAAAAATGGGTTACAAAAATTGTGGGATAATAATGTAAAGGAAAAATAAGAAGTAAGTAAGGTCTTCAACGTTTTCAGGCCAAGGACCCCTTAGTTGAGAGAGAGATGAAGCAAGGACCCCCACATTCACAACCTGTTAATAGATTCCATTCAAGTTTCATCTTTTGACAGCACAATCATCGGTGTATTTTGGAATCATGTCAAGCGTTCAAGGGGTTAATATAAAAAAGAAAGAAAAAAGTTTCTATCACACAAAGATTTGGAGGACCCCCTGTAGTAACTCTGACCCCCTGTTGAAGATCTGGCACTAGACAGACCCCTGGGAGCTCGGTTGTTGAGGTGGAGTGCATAACAGCTCCCACTACTTACGTCTTAGTTATCCCAGCCATGCTACTACTCATACGCTGAGTTGTTGTTGCCTGGGAACGAACCTAAAAAGTGTTCTACCGACTGAGCTACACTGACACAACCCTGAAAGTAAAATGAATTATCAACTAATCTGACCATGTCCAGTGAATTCACTATTATGCCCTCTGGCCAGCATTATGTGCCCCTTGGAACAAACTTCTGGCTATGAACTACTGTATATAAAACGTTTTATTTTCTTTAATCCTGTTGTTTACTTCTATTGATCTGTTGTCTCTGACATACTGTAAAGAAAAACCTTGCGTGTGGTTTTTTTTGAGTGATGTGTATGGATTGGGTAAGCTGAAAATGAATGCCCCCTTTTGGGATCAATACAATTGTCTGAATCCAATTGCTCAAAAGATTTTGTTGACCACCCTTTTCTTGAGTCTAGCGTCTCCTTTAATGCCAACTTTAGACTCAAGATGTCTCCTTATCAAATTTGCAGAATTACAATGACGTGACACTTGACCGTCCAACATTTGGGTCCCTAACAACTACAAGATCATCTAAAAACATTAGCAGCATGATCTCTTGTGGGGTTTTAGACACTTACTCTTCTTTGCTGACACTAGACTTTTTGGTGGTAGTTTTTGTTGAACACTTGACAAGTGGTCTTGGATTAACTACTTCTCCAATAAAGTGACAACCACAGCCAGTAGAGGGAGCAAACATGATCTGGTACCACCCAAATTTAGAGCAAACGTGGGAAAAGTCTCGTTCTACTACCCTGCCTCCAAAATGTGGAATGCACCATCCATTAAAGGATGCCTATCGCTGATTTATTTCAAAACTGGCCTGAAAAAACATCAGGAGATCACAAGGGGAGGTAAATGTAAATTCCCATGAAAGGAGGTGTCATTCACAGTGGCTTTAGATCGTCTATATTCGGCAGGCGACACCATTTCATTAATAAATGATCAGATTTCCCCTGATTTATTTGGCTCTACTAACGTCGATGTGCCTGGAGCTGCTCTCAGTCTCCAGTCACCAGGAGCTCATTAAGTTATGTCAGTCAAAAAAACTATACATCCTTGAAAACAACAACACCCATACCCCCCCTCCAAAAAATAAAGTCCAGATAATATGAGAGTCACTGCTGCTGAGTCGAGTCTGTATACAGTACAAGGCCGTGTGCCCGCAACGGGAGAGAGAGACAGCATTTTAGTGTCGAGGTAACAAAATACTCTGTGACTGTTGATAAGCTCTTCTTGCAATCATTATAAGCATAGCATCCTTAAATCCTTATGCAGAGATTAAAATGTTGATGTATAATTGCCTAAACCTTTGTTTAGTTTAGTTTTCTTTGCAACAGATCTCTCCTCCCCTCTGTCTCCACACGTGAAGCAAAATGACATGAGGTGTTTTTCCCCCCTTGAGCATAATAATGGAAGGCATCCCAAAAGTGATTTAAGGCATTTTTTCCCTTGACAATAATGAAATGTGTCATGGAGTTCTTCTAACTTTAATTAGAGTAACCTTGAATTTCCCTTAAATAGAAAGACAAAATTACTGATGGACGTCACGACCTGGCCACGCCCACATTGTGACCATGCCCACATTGGTGTCCCCCCATGTCATATTCCTTTCCGGCTCCCCTGGTCATTCACTGCCACCGTTTTCCTTTTTCTTCTGCATTATTGTGCAAATGTTTTATGCTGTGTTGGTGAATTGAAAACATAGTCCTCAGGACCTTTTGTGTTATCCTTTTAGCCTGTCTTACTGTATCACATGCCGTTTACATTTGTGACTAATCAAGTATTCTATCAATCAAAGGACTTGAATATAATGAAACGGGTATAGCTCTAGAGCAGGGGTGGGCAACTTTGATGATGCAGAGGGCCACTATATTTTCACACGCACTCCAGAGGGCCACATATACATTAAAAAATTGCAAAATAGCTGATCTACAAGCTCAAAACGAGTCGCTCTGCGACACGTTCCTATATTAACCTGGCGGGCCGCATTAAGTGAATGTGGGGGCCGCATGTGGCCGCCAGTTGCCCATGTATGCTCTAGACTAGAGGCTACTTGGTGCCGCATAGTTCAGTACTCTCTTCATGCCTGACATGCACATACTGTATGTGCATGTCATGTTTATTCATATAGAACTTGCTGGCTAAGCGTGTTTTCTGTGTACTTGTAGGTAACCATCATTGGCTATACTCTGGGCATCCCCGACGTCATTATGGGCATCACTTTCCTGGCAGCAGGAACCAGTGTTCCAGACTGCATTGCAAGTCTCATCGTCGCTCGGCAAGGTAACAGTCTGATAAATGTGTTGTTTCTTATTGTTCTGTAGAGCAGGGGTCTTCAACAGGGGGTCCACGGGGATACTGCAGGGGGTCCCAAAAAAAAAAAAAAAAACATGATTCTGTCTCTTTTGAATAGCTATAATGATTATTTTGCGAGTGACGTATTGTTAGTGAGAGATTCATAGTATTGACATTGGTTCTCAGTTAAGGTATGTTTATAAATGGCAGTGGTACGGCCACTTGTACATGCATGTTTAAAATAAAAGCATGACTATATGAATCTATTATTTTAATAGCTTATAGTATTGATTGCACAATAACATAGTATGATGGTATGTTTATACATGAATTGTATACATATAAATATACAATATATGTTGTAGCCCCACCCCCACCCTACGTGGTAGGGGGTCCCTGCTCCATATCCTCATTAGTTTGGGGGTCCCTGGCCTGAAAATGTTGAAGACCCCTGCTGTAGAGTAATGCTCTTCATCTCTCAAATCTTAGCAGTCCATAATCCCATCCTCTAGGCCTATAGAGGTATATGATATTTTTTTGCAAACTTCAAACCATTACAAATGGTTTATCCATCTAAAGGCAATTCAATACATTTCATAAATCAAAAGAAGCCATAAACTCAAGTCCAGAGTCAAGTTCATTCAAAGTTTAACGTTGAAACAAACTGTGAGCTGGTGTGGAATCCACTTCTTTCCGTGGGCAAATTTTCAACTACTACACTACTATTGCACAGAATAAGCAGCCTTATACGAATTCCTTTTATTTTTATTACAAAACGAAAGTGGGGCTTCATATTTCTGTTATATTGTCAATAAATGACAGAATGATATATACGGAATGTGTGCGTTGTTAATTGCGAAGCCGCTCTTACACTATCCTTAACTGAAAAATCACATTCCCGACTCAAAAGTGATCTGAATGTGATTTGCTGTGGTGTGTTCCAGGCCTGGGCGACATGGCAGTGTCCAACACTATTGGCAGTAATGTGTTTGATATCCTGGTGGGACTGGGCCTTCCCTGGGCTCTGCAGACCATGTGTATCAGCTATGGATCAGAGGTAACTGTCCAGTTTATACTCAAGCTGCTTGACGATGAATTAGCTCTGTGAGTTTTCAGCATCGTACAGAACACCCACATGTTCAGCCTCTTGGCAGGCTCTATTTATGTGAACCTTCATGATCTTGAAAAATACTTGAAGATTTTGAATGAATCCTGTGAGCACTGCATGGGAGATGGGGGTACATCAATGTAGTTGTAGATATTCCCGCATTAATCATTAACCAATTGAACCCTATTATACCTAATTGACTCGCGTCCCCAGGGGTCCCCTGTTTTTTCCCCTCTACACTAAATATCTTTGCAGAAAATACCCAATCTACACTGCTTGTAGATTGGCTGTTTTTGCCAGACTGTTTGCCCCCAGAATAGGGACGCTAGGGTTCATGTGGTTTACGTTCTTGTCGCTGCACTGTCGACACAAATATCTTGCATTAACATCAAGCTCTAGTGGGTAAGTACTGTACTTTTGATAGGAATTCTGAAGCTTAAGACCTCATTTTCCAGCTACAACGCTTTGTGTCACAATGTAATGCATAATAAATAAATCGGCTGTCACAACCGACATTGCTGTGTTAGTACGGAGTATAAATTAGGCTTGAGAAGGAATAAGCTGAGTTCTCAGGGAAGGATTAAGTGGACTTCTCTCTAGTCTAGAGTGGTGGTTCGCAATCGGTGTGCTGTGAGACAAGTGTGTGTCTTGTGACTATCACACACTACTATTGCAATATATACAGAACGTTTTGTAAACTGTGTGTGGGTGGGTGGGTGTGTGTGTGTGTGTGTGTGTGTGTGTATACAGTATATGGGCATGTTATTGCGACCGAAGGTCGCAGTATACCATGAGAAATGTCGCAGCCTGTCTCCGTCTGTCTGTCTGTCTGTCTGTCTGTCTGTCTGTCTGTCAGTCAGTCATTCAGTCAGTCAGTAAGTACACATTTCTACAATCTATTGGTTCCGTTGTCACTGTGACATCATGCTCTGATGTCACTGTGATGTAGGGGAACCACCCAACAGAATGGGTTTGCTGCTCTGACATCACGCTTCATGGCTTCATGTCCCTTTTATGCCCATATATCTTATGCCCATATATAGTCGACAATGTGATGTCAGAACATGCCCATATATGGGCATTCCCAGATCACACTTGCAAATGAATTACATCCTTGTCCGTTTTATGCCCATACGGGAGATATATATTCGGGCATGATCTGGTAACTGGTCCGATATAAATCACTGGCCAGATAGCCAAGAATTGTCACCTCAAGGTCGCATGTCGCCCTGAGGTGTCTTACTAGTTATAGGCAAAAATGTAAAAAATAAATGTCTGATCAGCGGCTCTGGTCAGATTGCTGGTTCTGGACAACTGCATATTAGAAAGACTCGACGGCAGGCACGGCACTCCCTCAAGTCCTTGCTAATGCGCGCCGAGTTTTGAAGTCAGTCCGTCCCCTATATGTGCATGACCATAATGGGCATAGCGGTTGGATATGTGGCTCTGGACAACCGGATCCCCATGCATATATATGGGAGCATCAGGTTTGTTTATGGTTATGTCTGAGTCATTGTGATGTTTGCGTGGTCTGCCCACCGTTCGCCCGGCTGAAGACCTTGAAATATGAACGTTTGAGAAACTCTGCTCCATAGAATGAATTTAAAAACGTGTGATTTCTGACTTGCCCAGTGGTGTGCCTTGGGCACAACACGGTTGAAAACCATGGGTCCTGCGTTTATAAACCCAGTCTTTCTTTCTCTCCTGTCCTGTAGGTCCAGATTAATAGCCGGGGGCTGGTGTACTCGGTGGTCCTGCTGTTGGGTTCAGTGGCTCTCACGGTGAGCGACTCACACTCATGTTTACACCAAACTAGTACCATGTTGTTCAGAATACTGCCCTACAAAGCCAGACTGCAGTAACTACGTTTTTGGACACACCGACTTATTTGTGTATCCCAAAGGTCAAATTAGCCTTCATGATATGACTTATATGCCTATATATCACATTTTAGTTCGTAGTTACTTCACTCTGACATTAATGCTGTGTATTTTCTTTTTGTGTGTGCATAGCACAAGGCTTGTTTGTTAAGTAATGCAATGCACATGTCTATTGCAGTTAGGCTAGCAATAGATGCAATGCACAATTAATGTTTACTGCAGTTAGGCTAGCAATGAATGCAATGCATAATTGCAGTTACAGTAGGCAGTAACAATCATGTTTGAATAATTAAAGAACTCATCATTTTCAGTTTTCTAATGAAACATTTTAAGCTTATTTTGACTCAAACTATATACAGAGGGTTATCAGAGAAGTGTTTTAGTGGAATACTGGTGTACCTGGAGGAGTATTAGCTTTAACACTGCACATGTCATGTTGGCCATCAAGTTATGAAGTCAAAACTAACTACTAGTATCTGTATAGCATGAACAATTTAATACAAAGTCAAACTCATTGTGCTTGACATGCGATACATCCATAAGCACATACAAAACCATGCTGAAGTGAATTGCTATGAACATTTGGAAGTTCGCCTTGCGTTGCGAGGCATTGTGAGCATGTAGATTTGCTATTTTCACAATTTCTGACTCTAATATTTGACAATTTGGCCAATGTTTAATTTGTCATTTCAAAGGTATTAAAAAGTCCTTAAATTGTCACTTTAGAAATGTGCGATACACTTAAACTTTATGTTGGTTTGGTTACTGTTGAGTGAGAAAACAGTGTTGCACATTAACTCGGCCGTAGAGCCCGGAGATTTTTCTATGTCTTTCACTGCCGGCTTCTCCTACCTGTTAACTGGGGCACTCATCCAGTTCCCATTGTGCGTGATCGGACACTGCTATGCATCGTGTGTTCGCGTATTCCATCAGCTTCTCAAATCCGTTTAAATTTTTACAATTGATCAATAAGTTCTCCGTCTGTAAGCCGCGGAGTTTATACAGAAAGCTAACGGGCCAAAATAGACGACGGACCATCCGCTTCCGGTTCACGGCCTCAATTTTAAGTGGTCCGCTCAATAATGTGTCCGTGTAGAAACCGATCACGGAGCATTAGTTCCGGCCTATTTTAGTTCCGCTTCGATAAAAAAATAAAAAAATAATAATTAAAGCTTATTAAATCTCCGGGTTCTACGGGCATGGCAGAGAAGGGGTACAAAGGGGTATTTTTTTGGCAGAGGTTGAGTTAAGTTAATCACCTGGGGAACCCCCAAAATAATTTGGGGACCCCCCCCTGGGGGTCAGGGGGTCCCGACCCACAGGTTTTGAGAACCACTGTCCTAACGTGCTGCATTTGTGCGCAGGTGGGGGGCATCCACCTGAACAAGTGGAGGCTGGACGTCAAGCTGGGCATCTATGTCTTGGTCCTGTACGCCGTCTTCCTCTGTTTCTCCATCATGATCGAGTACAACGTCTTCACCTTTGTCAACCTGCCCATGTGTTTCGACGAGTAGAACAACGGCAGCGCGCCTTGGGAAAAACCAAATCCGTAACCCACCCCACCACCAAGCCCCCCCTCAGTCGCCTGACAACACTGGACCTCACTCTGTTTGCAGACCTCCTTCTCTCACTAAAGGTCATGGTCCTGAGACTCCGAGTTGTATTCCACGATGACCTCCTCATGTCCCTGTTCATCTCAAGTCTCATTTCTCCTCCCAAGAGGGGGAACACCATTCCGTGTTTGGGAATGGTCATCTTGTCACACAGCGTGGGTCCTTTTATAGCAGCCTCCCCAGCCTGACAGTCTTCTTCTCTTTACCCCCCTCCATCCAGCAGTGCTTCTTGTTACCTTTACCCTTCTCTAGCATGGCTTTAGATGTTAGGGGGACCTTTTTGGAATTGGGCCTCCTGTGGACTTTAGTCAGTATTTTTTCAACAATTTACCCCGCTGTAAATTTTCCACACACCATCCTCAAAGCCTGTTCCACAAAACCAGACCAGAGTCTTTGTAAAAAATCTAAACGAAACAACAACAACAAAAAAACACTGACTGGATCCCATTTCATAGAAAACCAGATTTTTAAAGTAAATTCTTTTACAAAAGAATGACTGACTTAAGTAACTTCAATCCATCCCCTGGAGGAGGATGTTTCTCCTCGGCAGCTCCCCCCCCTCCACCGTGGACCTGGCCTCAGCCCTGGCATGGCCTCTGGCATCAGGGAGCAGGTCCTGATGGTGCACCACTCAACCCCCCCCCCCCCCCCCCCCCCTCTCTCTTAGCCCCCAATGTGCTTGATCCAATCTGCTCTTTCTTTACTTTGTCTTTCCTCCTTCCCTCTCTCTCTCTCTCTCTCTCTCTCTCTCTCTCTCTCTCTCTCTCTCTCTCTCTCTCTCTCACTTTATAAATTGACATTTTGTCAGGAAGCTTTGTCTCAGCGAGTCACAGTCCGAATCAGAGCCGACTGTTGCGGGGAGCGCTCTGTACATATTATGCACCACTGCACAACGTTGTAAAAACTTGTAAACATACATTTTGTTTTGTATTTATTTATTTTTTCATAAACTTGAGTTTTGACTAGTGTGAATATATATATATATATATATAGAGAGAGAGACAAGAGTTTGTTGCAATCATAGGGACATTTGCCTGTTTTGTTTTTTTTTCCACAGAAAACAAATTGCACATTGAACTAGCTTTTCTTGCTTTGTGCTGGGAGGAGGCCCCCTTTCCAAAGGGAGGAGGGGGTAACTGGCTGAGGGGTTTGCGACTCCATACACTATTGTGCTCAAGTTCAGTATTATTTTCTTTTGGAGATGGATCGATTTCATGAACTCCTCCAAATGCACAATAGTAGAGAAGAAAAGCCACACCTGCTCCCAAGTCTTCAGAATGCATCAGGTGTTTTTTTTTTTTTTTTTTTTTTGCCACCATCACGGTACTACAGTTGCGGTAAGAAAAAAACGATATATATATATATATATATATAAAACCGCAAAGGTCTGTGACGGTTCTTATCATTGTCTGCTACAGTATTAAACCCATCACCCCCAGGCCACCAGGGGGCAATGCAACCCACCTGATGTGTGCATGGCAGCGGTATCAACCACAACCTAGGGTTATCAGGGAAACATGGGGCTCAACAGCTCCGGGAGGTGGTGGTCTTTTGATTTGGAATTCCATGTAGATATTGCACTTTAACAGCAAGCCGTCCTCTCATTCTGAATCAACTAGTGCTTCCTTCAGTGAGTGTATTTTCCATGTACACGTGCGTGTGTGTGTGCGTGTGTGTGTGAGTGAGAGTCTGAAATAGTGTGTTTGGTGTGTGTGCATAATGGGGAGTGTGTGCATCCTCAGTATAAGGCCTGCGCTCCATTTCTCTCACTGAGGCACTTTGATTCTTAAAGAAACAGAAAAGGAAAAAGACTTAAAAAAAAAAAAAAAAAAAAACTCCCAACACCGTGAGCACACACCCGCCTCTGTCTGCAGTGCATGCTGGGCCTGGGACTTTAAAATGCAACTCCTCCACAGCACAGCAAAAGGCTGAGGGCGTCTGGGTCACACCCCCAACCAGCCCACTTTACAAAACCGGCAGCTACGAGCTACTCCAGTCATTTGACATCATGCAAAAATTGCCTGTGATGAGTCCTGAATGGAGTGCAGAGACTAAACGTTTACTGTGGGGGGGAAATAAGGGAGCGTTGAGTGTTGAAAACATGTCTAATTCCTCTGACACACTTTGCTGGCAGAAGGGCACTTGTATATGCAATCTCAATGTAAAGAATTATAACAGTATATGGCGGGAGGGCCCCCTGCAAGGTTGCCATAATGTCTGGGGATCCTGTGGAGATGTGATGTCAGTTTGTCTAGTATTAATGTGCGAGCTCACAGGTGTTGCGCGTGGGACAGCCGAGGAACCAAGCCTGAGGATTGAGACAGACAGAATGTTCTAGAAAACTAACTGCTGGTGTCGCAGGGGAAGAATTGACCCTGCTTCCCTCCCCCCCATCGCCTCCTCTCTTGTGCAAGGGCATTACTTTCCACCAAACTCTTAGCTTAAGGAGCAGAGGGGGTGGGAGCCTGGACTCCAACAGGGAACGCACGGACACTTTTGGTCCTCGGGACTTTTGTCACTTGAAGAACTTTTAGTCAGCTCCTCCAGGGAAAAGAACTTTGGGGAACTTTAGTCGGCTCCTCCCTCCAGGAAAAAAAAAAACTTTGGATGTCTACAGTACCTTGATGAACTTGAGAGCAGACTTTAAAAAAAGAACTAAACTAAACACACGTAAAAGTGGGGGGCCTCTAAGCTGCTACTCATAAGGGGGTCAACTGCTGTGTTCTCTTTGGAAGGAGGTGACCACACAGGGCTTACGAATATGGGCAGCCAAGACTCCACCGCAACCCACTGCATCACCTTTTGGTGCCCCAGCCCCTGAATTCTTCCAGATGGGTCCTGCTGGAGCCTATTGGGAACCTCCACAGAGACCGTTATCTACTTGTGCCATTCTGAATATCGTTTGAGTTTATATATAAATATATATAATATATTTATATATATTTATTATTTATTAGGGCGCTTGTTTGCGCTGTACCCTAGGTTGATTCAGAATGCCTATTGTGGTTATAAAGGTTTTGTTAGATTTTCTTCAAAGTTGACGACATGGGACGGAAGGTCTTGCCTAGCCTGGGTCTGGTGTGTTCACCTGTGTGGTCATGTCCTCGTTGTTTCAAGTTTCAAGTTTCAAGTTTATTTCGCCATTTACATTAAAATTTTCATTAAAATGTAGTCAGGGGATAGTAATAAAACCTGGGAATAAATTCCTTACCAAACAATTTCTTCACCAATGTGTTTGTAAAGGTGTCTAGTAACATATCTAACAAAGATTGAAATTCAAAAATCCCTAGGAGAATCTTTGACAGCACCTAGTTAGACCCCTCACATCCCACTTAAAGCAGATTTTTTTGGGAGTCATTGTTTCCTTTATAGTATAGTGCAGTGTTTTTCAAAGTGGATTCCAAAGACACTGTGGGTTCCTTTAGAGGGGTCTAAATTGACCCATACAAGACTGTAACTCTGACAGTGTACAAATGGAACCAAATGAACCCGTTAGGGTTCATTTGGTTCCATTTGTACACTGTCAGAGTTTAAGTGAAGACCTTAAATTTGAAAGTTTGAGAAACATTGGTATAGTAAGTGAATGAGACCCAAAGTTACCCTATCTGTCAAAGATTCTCCTAGGGATTTTGAATTTCAATCTTTGTTAGATGTTACTAGACACCTTTACGAACACATTGGTGAAGAAATCGTTTGGTAAGGAATGTATTCCCAGCTTTTACAGGTATTCTGATAATAATCCCTGACTATTGGCTGGGTTTACATGGTAAAACAGCACAGCAGGTCACACTGCTCCTATTTGTTCTACTCATCCGTGTACAATCTCACCGGTCTCTCTTCGACGTGCGTCTTTATTATCGAGTCCACTTTTTAAAAATGAAAACAAACGAGTAGAATTCAGATGCCATAAATGTCGTAGCTCTGCATAAGATCCAGATTGTATAAAAAAAAAAACATGTACAAAATAAGCGCACACACAGAGAACACACGTCGATATGACTACAGAACACAGAGAGGAACTGTATGTATTTTCTCTTGAATGAATGCGACCTGATGCACTGTGAGCTCAATGTGATGTGGGAGTTGTTTGTCGACAATAATAAATGATAAAAAAATATAAGGATAATTATAACATATTTAATGTAAAGTTAGAAACATTATTGAGGACATCTGTATAACTTATATGAATGTATTGTCTTGCTATACTGGACATATCCAACTGATGCATTTTACTGTAAAGCAATAACGTGGAAAAAAATTAATAAAATGGCAAAATATTCCTGTACATTTGTCTCATAAGTTCTTGGAACATTTAATATGACATAAATTAAAGAAGCCATTTGTACTTTAGACATACATTATGTGTTGCCTTTGGAGTGCTTCAATGATTCCTCTGACAGTTTCAAGATGATTTCACTCTTTTGCCCCCTGGTTGTTTGCATAAACAAATTTTTTTTTTTTTCATTGTAGGGTTGTAGGGCTGGGCGATATTACTTAAAATCAAAATCTCAATCATTTCAAACCTTGATTACAAAGTTTTTTTAATGCAGTCTACAAGCTGTCTTATGATTTTTTAGGTCTTATTTTTGTAACTGAAGTATAGTACTGGGTGGTTAATTGGACCCTTAGTGACTAAACTGAACACACACCCATGGGCATTTCCGGCCATCGAGTTAAATGGACAAGTGGCGCCATCTACAGAGGTTTTCAGCTCTTGGTGTTTACATATTTGTAAGAGTTAGTGAAAATAATCATTTACAAACAAAATGGTGGGAAAGACAAAGGGTTTGTTCGGAAATGCGCACTCAATGCACTGGTGTGCCATATTGTCGTTTGTTTATTCGGTGCACTTATTGGTACGTTGTCGTTTGGAAATGCAGTGCACGGCGCACCGGGTGTGCTGAGTGCACACACTGAACAACCTTACTCAGAAGTTGGGGTTTGGCAGTGTGGTGTCGGTGCGGTGTTTTGATTGGTTGATTTTCATGGCCGTGTCGCGAGTGCTTTTTGAACAATGGAGGAAATGATAGCAAAATGCAGCATTTGCGTCTTATTTGGGCTTGATAGTTTCACACACATCAATGCGTAAACCAAAAGGTGGGAAAATGTTGTGAATTCAATTATATTTCGTAGCGACGTTACTTAACGAGCATTTACTATCAATAGAACTGTTGTAATAGAAAGCTAAGCTAGCCAAGGTTTTAGGGTTTCAACTGGTTGTTCGGAAATAAGCCACACTGAGTGCACCGTACAACGTTACCGCCCACTGCACTCACTACACTGAGCACACAGCCGGTGCACATTTTCCGAACGCACCCTTTAGCCTTTAATAACATATTACTGCAATAGGCCTACTCGGAAAAAGTGATTATGGTGGTCGGTCAGTAGCCACCCCAGGTAAGTTACACAATAATGGTAATTTTTTTCTCAGCAGTGAATACAAATTATCGCTCCATATGCCTATTTGTTATGGGGGATTGTGTTGTGTTTTGCGGTTCATTTATCCATGGTTTTTATTACATCACGGGTGGGTAGGTGTTAAATTCAGCTAAAACCCGATAGGCCTGGATATTATAGCCTAACAAGGCTAACACCCGCCAAAAGTGTAAACACAGGTGCTACCAATGATAATTAAATTCGTTTGCAAAGCCTACTGAGCCAACTTGTCAGCAGCACCATGTGGACTGGAACAGATAGACGGTATTGACAACATCTGTTTACCCAGCTATTTTACTATCAAATTGGCTGCTGTGAAAGAGGTAGGCCTATAGCAGTATAATAGTCCAAACTTTGTTGGAGCTGTACAAATGTAATATTCCCAAGTAGGCTAGAATAGAAGAAAATTAGTTAATTTCAAATACCTAACCCTGGGCGCACAACACACTTTAAGGCACGAAAACAAGCCTCTGGAGTCTGGAACCAGGATCTTCTTTTCCATTTGTCAAACTAAAACATTGTTAACAGCACTGTAAGTTATTCTGAACAAAAAAGTGCAAGCTTCTGCAGCAGCTGGGGTTGAAACCTAGGATAAATAAAGCAGAAGTTTTCAAATTAAACACATGAAACCACATGAGCGGTTGCTATGGGAGACCATCAACTGTCACAGTTATTTGCCTTGCATATTTTTTGAACAACCCGCAAAATCTAACTTAAATTAATTTCCTATTTGTCTACTTTCTAGTTTGGGGATTCTGACTCATAAACACTGAAGTATTCTCAACAGCTAGCTGTAGCTAATGGAACTGTTCACTAAACTGAGCAATGTTATTTATTGTTTAATTTATCTCCAAATTCTTTGTTCCATCAGATGTGCTTTATAGCTCGAGATTCTGCATGACTGGCAGGCAGTGTCCCATGGCTACCTGAAGGCTTACATGACCAACTAAGCAGAGGCAAAGAGGGTAGGTACTGATCATGCAGTTGGATTTACATCCCGTTTTTCTCTCGCTCAGACATGTCAGTTGAAGAATGAAGAAGCAGGTATAGTCCAAAGGTCACCCACATTTTTGTCATCACAAATCACTAGGAATTCCATTACAGACATTTCCTTGATTATTTGGGATATTGTACTATTGTGATTGATTTGGCATTAGTGTTCTTCTAGCTTATTGTTGAAGTATGTCTTGTAGGCCTACTTGGCCTGAAAAAAAGGGTATTGGAGCAACCCTATTTTCTAGTTCTTGGCTAAAGAAATCGGTATCGGAATAATCGGTTTTGGCAGGTCAGACCTTCATATAACCGGTGGATCGGTATCCAAGAATTTTGCAATCGGTCCATCTCTATTTGGGTGTATGTAATCTGTGGGAAGTATGTGTCTCTGATGTCTTGGTATAGTGGGCAGGTGGTTTGAAAGTATAGCTCTGTTTCCACCACATTTTGTGTGCAGTGGGTGCATAGCCTGTCTTCCTTTGGAAGTGGGGTCTGTCTGTGGCGGCCTTTCTCTATTGCAAGGCTGACTCAGTGGGCATCCCTGTAGGCTATGTTATGAAACGTGTCTGGGTTGCTTTCTTTTGGGTGGTTATAAAATTGACGTGCTCTCTTTTTTACTTTGATAATGAGTGGGTATGGTCCTAATTCTGCCCTACAAGCATTGTTTGTTGTTTTCCGTTGGGTGCAGAGGATGGATTTGCATAGTTCAGCATGCAGCGTCTTTGTTTGGTGTTTGTCCCATTTGTCAAAATCTTGGTTGGCAAGGGGACCCCAAATCTTCCAGCCATAGAGGAGACGGGTTCTATAACAGAGTCTAATATCTTAAACCAGATTTTTATTGGGATGTCTAGCTTGACATTCCTTTTGATGGCATGAAATACAAGCACAGAAAACAAGGTTTCCATAAGTGAGGTCATACTCTGGAGTTGCCCAAGTCAGTTAAACATAATTAATAGTTAAAATGTTGCCATAACATGCCAATTGTCACCTATATTTGCTTATACTTAATATCAGTAAACTACATTACATACTGTAATAATCACCTCCCTGCTACTCCTAAGAATTAACTCGGTACTTCTGGGGGCGTTTCAACACAACCTCTGCAACCGTGAGTTTGCACAATCATCCGACCTCACATGAATTCCCATATCTTCATCCGCATTTCACAATAAACAAATAATTACGAACAAGTGAAATACACATACGCTGGCATGCTCACATTATTCACAGCAGTTATCGCCCGGGACAGGGAAATATGTCCTGGTCATTGTGTCTGTGCCTGCAGTAGCAGCAATTAACCTCTGCAGCTGATTTATCATGTACTTTATTTGGTGGAGAGAGTTTTAACATTAAAACCTAGTGGAACGCATCTGTCATTGTAGATTTTTACATTGGCTATTCAAAAATAGCACATATATATAAGCTCAAAGCACAAGCTTGTGCAGCTGCTATTTTTGAACATTTTTGAAAAGTCAAAGTGTGAGAACTGATTTAGAAGGTATTTGTAAAATTGGCCTCAGGTCTTTATCTGTGCTTTCTGTCATACCTGTTTCAAATTGTTGGCTACTAGTGTTCTGGGAAGGCATTTTTTTTAGGGCACAGTCACACAATAAGCTTGTGTCCTGTTCGCTTCTATTCCATGAGAGCAAGAGGGTGGTCCGGGTGGAGGGTCTTGACACAAAGTTTTCAAAGCGTCTGAAATTAAGATGGTGTTTCATATTTTCACAGAGATTACTGTTAAATACCTGACCATGATTAGCTATGTTTCTAGCTATGTTTCTGCCTGTCATAGATGACAAACCCCACTCACCTGGTATTCCAAGTCAGCTAAAACAAACATTCCTATTCGTAACATTAATGTATTGTGTCACACACACACACACACACACACACACACACACACACACACACACACACACACACACACACACACACACACACACACACACACACACACACACACTGAACAATGCAAGTTGGGAATGCATACCCCTCCTAATTATGCAATACCCATTGTACTTGTGTCCCCTTTATGCCCATATACTGTAGGCCCATGGAGATTTCTGTTTGTCGTCGTGTCCCTTTTATGCCCATATATTGAGATCCAGGGACACACGCAGAGTTTGAAGTCGGTCGTTCAGGCGTTTCTCGAGATAAGTGAACTACAGACACAGACTGACAGATTTTGTGCATTTCATAGTATTATGACAAATAGATCATTTTTACTATTGGATTGAATTGCACCTTGAAGTACTTGGAAGTGAATAAATTATAATTTCTGTTGCCTTGGTTGCATGAATTCTGAATGAAGGATATACATTATGATTTATTGGACCTTTGGGGGACACCGCACAATCATCAAGGCAGCAAGAGCAGTCCATATAGCCTGGCTAGGGCAATTGAGACCAATTTGTTACTTTAAATAACGGCTGACAGAACGGGAAGAGCCTGCTGCAGGGCGGGATGTTGGGAATTTAGTGTTTGAGTTCATCTTGTCTGCTTCTATACCCTTGAACACATACAGTACATATCATACTAGAATGAGACTCCACATCACCAGCAGAGGGCACTGTAGCAGTAGAATTTGACTCCTAGTGTTGCAGCTCATTATGGAAATAAGCTCTGTTTAGCAAAGTGAAAGGCATTAGTCTGGTACTTCACTTGAAGACAAAGAAATTCCAATAATGCACATAATGTGGAAGTGGAAAACACCTTGCCAGCTTGCACAAATGACTTTTGTCTAAATTCCCTCTACATTAATCGAGGTTGTTGTAAAGTCATTCTGTAGCTTTCCATCCTTCTCCATTTATGACAAATTATTTACTATAAATAACCCTTTATACATGACACTCCCAAACCCTTAATGATGGATGGTTATCGCCTTGCTTATAGCCATACAGGAAGCCATCTGGATTGGCCAGCGAAGCGAAGCCCAAATAGCCAGCGGTGCTTGCTTTTCCATAATGAGCCTCGCTCTTGCCTACCATGCTGCAGTTTAATAACGTTCACTGATGGCTGTGATCCTGTGTGATCAGATGAATTCTCGCTCCTATATGCTGTCCACGCCTGCCGCATGGACAGCCATATCTCTCATGAACAAAGGCTTAGCTTGACTCCACCATTTATTTCCCCCCTTTGGAGAGGAGAGAGACGTACGGCCTACACATTCTGTCCAAAACACAGTGATAGATACAGTAATGCTGCTCTGAAAACTTGTTTATCTCCTCACCCACCCACCCTGCCAGACACCACCCTCACAATAACAGATTGAGGACGTTTACTTCTGCTGCTACCTGCTTGGGCTACTGTAGTTGTTTTGTTGGTGACGCCTCCCTACTGTTTCAGTAAATTGCAGTGCTGCAGTGATGGATAGAAAGGCAAACTGTGTTTGCTACTGCCTGTTGCGTCTCCCTGGCGAGCCATGGTGTTCAGCACGTACGGCGCACCTGCTGACTGGCGAGCTAGCTGGGTGCCTGTCCATGACTCTTGGGTTTCCATTTGACCTTACCTGCAACGTTGACAGGCAGGGGTGTCACACCAAATTCTGGGCCCTGGGTACAAGGATTCACTGCGGGCCCCCCATAAATGTTCTTCACAGGGGGAGGAGGTTTAACCCATTTAGACTGGGAACGCATTATTACGCGTTATTTTGTGCTTTAACTATTGACAGATATCAGATATACAAGCTCACATCGCGGCACCGAGTGCCGCGCTGCGAGCTTGTAGATCTGCTATTTTTGAAAAATTGTGAAAAGTCTTTAGATATTACATCCTTCTAAGATGTCAGTGGTGGTCAAACTTTTTCATGTATTTGGCCACGGACCCCCATCTCAAAATATTTATAGTTCCAGGGACCACCGGAAGCAAAATTTGAGTTACAAATGTTTTCTTAAAAGATACATACTATTCAAAGATTTGCACACATTTTCACGACCTTCACGTATATCTGCTATTTTTCAATCGCTAAAGTATAAAATAATTAAGGCCCCTCAACCTTGGGCCCTAGTAACTCAGTCCCCCCCCCCCCCCCCCCTTGTGACGCCCCTGCATTTGACCTTACCTGCAACATTGGCAGGCAACCCACGACTACCTTCAACAACACTCGTTACATCTCTGGAAAAATACCAAGTAGGTTAACTGAGGATTCAATATTTGGTATTGTACTGTCACATTAGGTATTGGAATTTTCAAAGGCCGTTTTGTGATTTGCATGCGGGACACCCAAGGTTTGGTTAATCTGGAGTAAATGCTGAATGAGAGGCATGCAAAAAATATCTCGCACTCGCAGAGAAGTGCCCAGGGAGGAGGAATAATCTTAGCTTTGAGTTTGATAAAGTGTCTGGTTGACTTATATGGAAACTAAAAAAGGGTCCATTTTCTCTGAGGGACTCTCTCCACCCCCGTATCTATGCACTCTTCTCTATTCATCAGTATCTTATGGATCAATTATCTGGGGCCTTTCAAGGTCCCTGTACACTGTAAAATCCTTTGTTTTAATTTAACCCATTTGTAGCCGATCCCGAGAATACTCGCGAAAAATACTCGAGTACTCGGAGTGCCGATCCCGAGTATACTCGCGCTATATACTGGATATACAGTAAAGCTGGCAATCTTACCGTACGGTAAGTGCTGGCACGATTGGACTCGCCGATTCATCATCATCGCGGATCCACGTGCACAAAATAGTAATCCCTTAATATGGTAGCCGACGGTCTATCTCATCTTTAATGTCCATTTTCTCCAAAAAACACTTTTGAAGCCAAGGATGGCATTAGATTCTTGCTATTATAACACAAGCTGAAAGGCAACGATCGGCCATTACTCCAACCGCATGGGACGGTGACCACTTCCGGTGAATGACGTCATGACGTCAAACAGGAAATGTTTGCGCAATCGACTTCTGGCCTTCAAAATAAGAGACTGGCCGCGGACGGAGCAGGCGAAAGGCACGCTGGACATTTAACCCGTTCATGTCTGGAGCACTAAATGGGTTAACTTGGAGAGTGTACAAATGGAACCATTCCATCCGTATACTGAATTAAACATGTTTGTAATCTATTATTGTTTGACCTTTTTTGGTACTCAAAGCTGCAATCCAGAAGATTTATGGTCTTGCCAGGATTTGAACCCAGGTCTTCCGCACGCGAACACCTACTTGAGCAGAAGGGGAGATACATGTGCTTTGAGCTTCAGGCAATACCTTGTGTTAACCACTTGTGTTCCCCTTCCTACCTGACCACAGGGTGGTCAAAATAAAGGTTAAATTGAAATAAAGGTTGAACTGGTCTACTATCTATACTATAATTTTGCGAATGTCTGAGTGAGTGAGTGAGTGAGTGTCTGTCTGTCTGTCTGTCTCAGCGTTTCTCCTCGGTGGCTGGAGCAATTGATCTGAAATCGCATCACCATCAGCATATGAACACACCTGACATAACTGTGAAGCCCGTTTGTCACTTTCACAAATCGTATGCTGTATAATAGCATTTTTATGGTGTATCTATATCTATTTAGCCTACAGTACCTTTTGTGACCACACATGTTAAGGGAGGGGCGCTGTTGTTCAAGCACAATCACACACAAACCCACACACACACACACACACACACACACGGGGGGGGGGGAGGGGGGAGTGTGTGTGTGTGCAGGCGTGCAGGCGGGCAGGCGGGCGGGCGGGGGGGGGGGGGGGGGTTCTGGCCCTGTTACAGATGTTGTCCAAAAATCATGCAGATCGGTACACAGTATCTCTGTAGCCGTTAAATGGAACGGGTATTTCTTACATTGATGCTCCTACATATTAGCATGCAAGCACCAGTTAAAGTTACTTTCCATCCTCATATACTGTGTGCACAGTGCACATCCCATAACCCACACACTGCACATCATTTCGGAGCTCATATCTTTGAACGGGTAAGGGCTAGTATTTATTAATGGAAGAGCAGGAACCACTGTAGATATACTAACGTATCGTCGTTGTCAGGTGAAAACCTTGTATATCCAAAACCGTTTGTTTTGCATTTTTCATTTTAAAAATGATTTAAACTAGTGAAAACAGCCGATCACGACGTTGTGTGCTTGTAGATCTGCTGTTTTCACTACTTTTGTGCGACGGCCTTGAAGCAGGGCTTGAAGCAGGGCTTTACTTTGCGAAAGAACGTACAAATTTGAAACTTGGAGATACAAGGTTTCCACCCAAAAACTACGATATCTAACACTGTATGGACACATTTTATTCTTAAAAAGAAGCTCTGTATTGCAACTTTAAAGCTGAAAAATGTGCACTTGGATGAAAAATAGAAAACAAAATAGTAACTTCGTCAGTGACAGCGATGCCATTATTTATTCATACCTGTTCAGTTTGTTGTTGTTTTTTAGCTTTTTCTCTCCAATTTGTTATGCCAAATGATTACTCCCCCACAAACATTTCTGTGCTGTCACTGGAGCCTCCACCGGGAGGAACGTAGAATCTTCGCGCTACTCCTCCCACCCAACACTCCCTGCCGGTGCAGGCCGTAGGATTACTTGCGGTAACTATTATCACCCTCCCCGGCCAATTGTGTTGGCACAACAAAGCCAGAGCTCAAGCTCCTATTTTTATACCTCTTCCTCTGATGTACTCTGGATGTGCTGGTGCCAATTGCAACCCGGGGGTCACTGGGTGGTTCGGGGTCTTTCAACATCAGAGACCCTTTGACTGACATTAAAAGACATAACAGAATAAACATGATGGGTGAAAAGTGGAGCCCAGACAGCCATTTCACAAGAATTTCTCCAAGGATGCAAATTGAGTTCTCGTTTGTGTGTCTGTGACAGCTGCTACGGTCTCTCTCTGCATGCATTTCAAGGCCAGCCGCTGTAGCCTGTGGTTGAATGATTCATTCACTGTGTGCCTGTGGTGTGTGGCTTGTGAAGGTAAGGCAATGGCATCTTATCTGTGTTTTGCATGAATATCAATTACTCAGACCTTGGGGGCTATAGCGGTGAGCAGTGGAGCGTTGCATGTCGGTCCTTTTACATCATACACAAAAGCAAGGCCAATACTGTGGAAGGTCAGTGAAAAGTCAAGTAATGTTGAGCAGGGACGTGCTGGCCATTGGGAAAAGCGGGACAACTCCGGAACGGCCAGTTCATTCCCGGCCGGTCCAGGCCGGCCATTAGGAAAAAAATGAAAATAAAATGTCGGCCTTCGTTCCATTTTGGGGGCTGGGTGGTCAACAAAGTAAATCGTCACTGTCGGGCAGAAACCTCGTATCTCCAAGTTTCAAATGTGTAAATCTTTTCGCAAAGCAAAGCCCTGCTTCATCATACAAGGCCGTTGCACAAAAGTAGTGAAAACAGCAGATCTACAAGCACACAACGCCTCGAGGTGCAAGGCGTTGTGTGCTTGTAGATCGGCTGTTTTCACTAGCTTAAATCATTTTAAAAATGACAAATACAAGGACATACAAGGTTTCCACCCGACAACAACGAAATATAACTCATGTACAGTAATTGGCCCACTGGCTTGTCACTTTTCATGATCTGAAATGGCAAATCTTTGAGTAGCAGCAGCTCTATAGAGAGAGATCTCTCTCTATAGCGCGCAATGAGGGCCTCTCCAACTCTTTTTCCTGGGCTGAATCAGCGGCCCAGCATGTCCTTGATGTTGAGTCATGAACTGAGCAGTTTGCTTAAGGTTAGATGGACCGTCTGACATGGATGCTGGCACAGAGGCTTGTGGAGTGCTATGTACTTATGTTAGCTTAGGGAGGAGACATCTGTCATGACCGGTGCAGCCACATTAGTGTTGGATGTAGTCCAACATTTACATTTAGCTATGAATTATAGATTTGTGTTCGGGTTCCTAATTCTAACTGTAAATGAAGATGCGGAATGGCTGACTTAGACGCGTGCCTGGGGTCTTAATAGAAATCACAGTTGTAGCCAATTGTTATATGGGACATCATTCTGAGATAATGTCATCCTTTTTTTACCTAGGGGACTATGGCACCGTAATCTGTTTTTAGCTACCGTGGCGAGTCTTGGCTTTTTGAGGGAACAGGAAGTGTGAATGTACTGTTATACTCACTGCAGTGTGCAGTGATTCAATAAATATCTGCTGGAATGTCATCGTCCAAAAAAAACATATTTCTTCTGATATAGCCTGAAGCATCTTTACCCCATACCAAAAGGTCTATCTTCTTCGGCCCAGCCTCCAGTGGCCAATAAATGCATTGCAGTATTCTGATGGACGAGGGGAGAGACATTTCCATATAGATTACTGTTTGTGCAGTGGGCAGTGCAGTTTAAGAGTTTTGTAGGTGAGAAAGTGCTTAGGGTTTGAGCAGAGTGACTTTAGTGCAGTGCAAAGCGGTGAAGCGATCACACAGAGAAACTCATGTATGTCAGCAAACCCAACACTAGTCAACAGTCCAAAGATTTCCACCCAATTCTGTTTCAGCCATATTTCCACCCAGTTGGTTCTGAATTAATTTGAATCCTCCTGGATGATGTGGTTGCAGAATAAATCTGCATTAGGTGCAGACGAGAGAAAAGCGTTCTTGCCACATTACATAGGAGTGAATGCAATTACTGTAGGCGAAGCAGCCACAGGTAATTGATTCTATTGCCAACTTTTCCATTTACTTACTTCCCATTTGTGCTGACAAGATTTATTCAAACAATCGTGACATTATGCTGTAGGCCTAGCAATGAGCTTTCTCATCAGACTGTATTTTAATTTTTAGCAGTGTACAAAGAAATGGTTTTGTGGGGGAAAAGTTTGGTTTCAATTTGACCCTACAGGCATATGCCCGAGGTGCTTTACTGCACTGCTGTATATGAAAAATAAGCTTTTATTCTTAAAAATGTGTATTGTTTTAATTAGGAGAATAATTTAGACAGAAATCCAATAGGCTTGGTTCTAAAGAACATGATAATACTCAAGAGGATGCGAGCACGGCTCAAGTTTGAACAAGTCATTTGTTTTCAGTGGTGCACCATTCGGAAGAGTTCATTCAATAAAGAAGAATCTGTCCAGCAGCACTCACAGAAATGTCCTTCAGGTACTTTTATTTAGGCTTAGGAAGGAATGTGCTTTGGCAGTGCCTTCCTCAGTGTATTAACAAGCTGTGTATTATATTTGTGAAGGAAATGAGAAAAGTCGAGGCTAACAGGACTGAGGTAATACAATATGTATAGCAGCAAATCAAGAAAAGGACAGGCAAAGAGTGGAAAAATGAAAATAGTTCAAATTGAATTTACTTGGTAATGTGACACACACACACACACACACACACACACACACACACACACACACACACACACACACACACACACACACACACACACACACACACACACACACACACACACACACACTAAACAATTTCAATTGCGTTTCAAGAGACCTTCAATAGTGTTGTTTTTTTTGGAATTGATTCTGTTGCCAAAATAACACAAAGCCAGTGACCTGGGTTAGTGAAAATGAAAGAAGTAAGCCAACTTACCGTGTATGTAACCTCACGTCTCCAGGCTTTCTCGGGGGAAAGCCGGGTGTTCGTTTACAACGGCCGTTTGATCCGGTCTAGGCGGAAACCACAAGCAGAAGCGGCGACACTTTGTTTTGTTTCCCCCCGTTTTTTCCCCCAATCCCATATTAAAATGCTCCGGTGGCCTAGTGTAGTCTTACCAGTCGCTACGAGTTGGACTAAAAGATGAATATACCAAACGAATTTTCCAAAAGCAAAACTATGCCGCATCAAGGGGTTTATTAGGTAGGCCCTAAAAGTATGTCAGGGGAATTATTTTGGGTTAAAACTGTTTTCCGGTTTGATAGTTCCGGTGTTGTCCGTCTAGGACTACAACATGACGTAGAGTTGGTTTCCGCTCCCGACCGGATCAAACCCGAAAAAAGTGAAGGGATCCTAGGCTACCGTGTATGCAAGGTGTCTGAGTCAAAGTCATTCATCACCATCTCACTTAAAACCTCTCTAGCGAAGGATGTAAGATATGGACACATGTTTTGGTTTTTAACCTCTTCGTCTCAGAAGGGATCTTTATGAGTGCCTGGAAGTCAGCTGTGGTTGCGTCCGTCTTCAAATCAGTTGACCCACAGGACGTCTGTAATTAAAGACCCATCTGTATCCACGTGTGCACGTGTTGAAATGTTGGTGTCAGAACCTCTCATTTCCTACCTGAGCAACAGTCTCTTCTCTTTACATCGGGCTTCTGTACTTATCATTCAATAGAAGCTGCACATTGCTTGCCAAATCTATGATAGATAGCGATGAGAAAAGCATTTGGCACGGTTCATCACAAAGTTCCTCTTACAAAATTGTCTCCATTTCATTTATACTCCAAACGCCCTGAAGTAGAAGCAATCCTATATACTGTAACAGTTCCTCAAAATACAATTTTGGAAAGGAACTAATGCTTTCAAATAAATCAAACCTTGAATAATCAACTTGGGGGGGAGAGGGTGAAATGATTGTAATAAAATATATATATATTTGATTAATGCGTGAGGCTGCAGGCGCTCAATGTTTTATGTCAATTCAACTATACTGTAACAGTGCTCGCTGATGGTCTTTGATACACTGTAGGCTATACTTTCAGTGACAGTGTCACATCAATGTCTCGTCCAACACATACCACGTTCACATGAGAAACGGCAACGTGGTTATTTTTAAATGTCCGATGTGAATGCACATTAAAATGACTTGATATTGGACAAACTACTCATTCTAGAATTTAACTTTGGACAGCTGTACTATAAACCAGCGATTGAACCTGGAACCTTCAAATTCCAAAATGGCCGCACTACCGCCTGAGCCAGCTACCACCCCAGAATGTCCTCAGTATCCTAAGGCATACATGGGCAACTGGCGGCCCGGGGGCCACATACGGCCCCCACCTTCACTTAATGCGGCCCCCAGGTTATTATCGGATTCAGCTGTTACAATTCCAAACATGCAAACATGACCCGCTTTAATTACTTGAGTCTATATTAGTAGTTGAATGACTAGCATAGTAGTATTACAATGTTAGTCTTTTTTTATGTATTAATGACTAGTATAGTTGTATTAAAATTATTATTATTTATGTCCAATGTTTTTGTATTTAAGTTCATGAAGTTAACATAAGTAGCTATAACTAAATGTATTTGAAATTAAATAAAAATGTTACATTTCAGGATTCGAATCCAAAAATAACAAAAGATAATTCAGTATTCCAGTTCAAAAGAAGTAAAAATAGCCGGCTATTTTTACTACTCTTACTGGAGACAAGAGGTTTTTGCTTGACAGTAACAATATGCATTGTGGCCCCCTGGAGTGAGTGTGGAAATATAGTGGCCCTCTCCAACATCAAAGTTGCCCACCCCTGTCCTAAGGCATCTCGTCGGAAATACGTCTAACTTGTGACAGATGGCTTTCCAGAGCTCTGCACCAAGCCCTGTCGTTTGCTAACTAGCGTTCACGCCATTTATTCAGATCGTGCACTTGTAAGTTGCTCTGGATAAGAGCATCTGTTAAATGCCTAAATTGTTAATGACTTACCATCAATTTAAATCTGAAGTGGCATCCAAACTGACAGCCACTATGGATTGTATTAATTCTTGGTTAATTCAATCCTGCCTCTTGCTAAATGTAGCAAAGGCTTCAATTACGTTCTTTACAAAGAAGGCAAGTAACATAACAGAGCCTGATCTTTGCAGCAGGAAGAAAATACTCAGCATTTGAATTTAAGTGTGTGTTTGATTCGATTCTCACTCTTCTTTTTTAAAGAGGTGGTGCCATAGTTTTGTACTTTTTCTGGTTTTCATGTGTGTAGGAGGTTGACAGTACTTCATTAGACCCCCTGGTGTGGTTGTTATGAGCAATTATGCATTCTCTTTTTATTGTCTTTTTTTAGCTGGAGGATGCCACCTGCTGGGTCAGACGTGCCGTTCCAAAAACACCCATACTTATTACATCATAGAATCAACCCCTCCCCTAATTACCATTCACCCAACACATGTGGGTGTTGCTAACTTCAGCTGGGTCACCACCCACCATGACAACCACGCATACCAATGAACTGGTGGGTGTGGCCACATAAAAACATAATTTTAACTTTCTGTACACTTTTTTGGAAATATTCTTCCTCCTAGTATAATCATAATAGTAGATAATCATGTTTTATAGAGGGGAAAATCATGGCACCCCATCTTTAAGTGTATTCGGGTGTATTCTGTATTCATGTCCACAAAGCACCGTCCACTTTTTATGTTTTAAGGCTAATGTTCTGTCAGTATGATTTATTTATGGCAGTATTTCTTTATGGTAGGGGATGGGCTTGAAAAATCGAGTATTCCATTTGTTGAAATGAACATCAGTAGATGCCAACACTTTTCTGCAATGGCTGTTTACCTTTTTAATGGGTCCATTATTTTGTAAAAGTCTGGTTTAGCTAAGGTCAAGGTGGGAGTGCCACAGGTTCATTTCCTCCTAAATAATGATCATTGGATATTACCAATTTCTTTCTTCCAGTTTGACCATTAAAAAGCTTTCCTTAGACACATCTAATTGCTCGTTAAAAAATACTGTATTTTACTTTACGCCGCCCACTTTGTACTCTCACCAAAGCACTTTAGCCCCTACTTGTCTGTCTCCTTTGCCGAACGTCCCCTAACTGCTTCCCAAAAAGCAACAACAAGGCTGGTGTAGTTGAAAAATAGCTTTTTCAAGGTGAGTCCACTTACAGATTGTGAATAATAAGTTGATTTATTAAAGAATAAAAAAATAATTTACTGTAGAGAATAAACAAACCTGAAGCTAAAAGCAAAAGACTGAGAAGGGAGTAGTCGAAAAGATTGAGCCAAAGGTATAGGGTCCAGGGCAGGGCTGTAACCCACCTCCCAAGACATAGGGCCAGCTAATGGAACTCAACAACGAATACAACACATCTAAAAATACTTACTATACCATGTAACACTATGGTAACCACTCACTTTATACCAGGGGTCTTCAACGTTTTCAGGCCAAGGACCCCCTTGGTTGAGAGAGAGATGAAGCAGGGGCCCCCACAACCTTGTCATAGATTCCATATCGTTTCATTGTTTGACAGCACAATCATAGTGTAAAAAAAAAATTTGGATTCATGTCAATTTGTGATTTCAGATATTTAACCACTTGAACTGTCAATAATTCTCCCCTCTACACCAAACCTCTTTGCCGAAAATAGCCGATCTACAAGCTCACAACGCCTCGCACTGCGAGGCGTTTTGAGCTTGTAGATCTGCTATTTTTGGCTAAAGTTCTCAGAATCTGGTTAAGAATCTGGCTAAAAAGGAGATTTTCTTTTTATCACACAAAGATTTGGACAGGGGGTCCCCCTGTAGTAACTCTGAAGACCCCCTAGGGGTCCCGGACCCCCTTTTGAAGACCCTTGATTTATACCGTAGCAAAGTTCAAAGCCATACAACAAATATATTATACTATAACTCAAACTAGGTCCCACCGGCCACCGTGCATCCCACTGAAAAATCCCACCGCCCAGACATCCATCACTCACTACCCACCACATCCCCAATGCCTCCACGATATGCTTACCACCAGCAAATTCCCGAGGTCTGGGAAATCACGTTAAGGAGAACAGGAGCAAAAAAGACAGGAGAGAGGGAGAAGGAACAATGGCTGCCACAACTACTCAAGTCTCAGTCCAGACGCAAGATTTATGTGAATGTGACAAATGTGCAAATCATAAGGCTGCAAAAATAAAGCCCATAGTGCATTAAGTGCTGATTTGGTTTTCTGCAGCAAATGCAAAAAGTTACTGTGAGTAGGTTGTGGACTGAATACACCACCACGGGATGCACATTGCACCCCGCCCTCTACATCAGGGGTTCCCAAACTTTTTTGTCTCAGGGCACCCCATCAATATTTTTTTAATCCGAGGCACCCCTACATTTTCACTCCCAGCACCTTATATTTATAGCATATCGTCGTTGTCGGGTGGAAACCTTGTATGTCCAAAACCTTTCGTTTTGTATTTATCATCTATAAAATTTACTAAACTAGTGAAAACAGCAGATCTACAAGCACACAACGCCTCGCATCGCGAGGCGTTGTGTGCTTGTAGATCAGCTGTTTTCACTCGTTTTGTGTGACGGCCTTGTATGATGAAGCAGGGCTTTACTTGACCAAAAGACGTACACATTTGAAACTTGGAGATACGAGGTTTCTGCCCGACAGTGACAATATTTTATTGATTATGTTGTTGCAAAGAAAACGTTGAGATAACAGCCATTTTGGTTAGAACTGACTGAAAACAACTTTTTACTTCAAGCCTCGGGATACTAAATATTTTTTCAAGTGTCCAAATAAATTCCAAATATTATCAAATTATTTCGTGGCACCCCTGGACTACCGTCACGGCACCCCAGGGTGCCCCGTCACCCACTTTGAAAACCCCTGCTCTACATGGACATCAAACTGTGATCCCCCCACAATCCCCCGGGTCGCTGGAGGGACCTGCACCACCCCCGTTCAGAAGGCACTGCAGCGGGTGGTGCAGAAGGCCCAGTGCATCATGGGAGCGTCCCTCCCTCCAGGGAATTTACTAGAAGTGGTGTGTGTAGCCATGGCTGAGCACAGGTCATCGAGGACACTTAAACCTACCTCAAGGACGCTTACACCTCTACCTTTATATACCCGGATGTACACATAGTGAAAATAGCCGATCTGCAAGCTCTGTGAGCTGTAAAAAAAAAGAGAAAAATCACACAGATCTACAAGTTATATGAGATTGTAGATCTGCTATTTATGTTCAACTATTGTACTTTATTTACAGAATGTTTACCTTGTTTGCCAAATATGTGCCTTTCATGACATGCCTATAATCAGGATGCAACAGTGCAAGAAGCCAGTGAGTTCCCAAGCAACCTTGCTGAGTCTCATTTTCCTTCAGTTCCTAAACCGCTACCTATACGCCTCGGGAACTAACTTAATGTAGACCTTCAATACTGCCTCTTTAACACTTTTACAGCTCTTACAATCTGACACAGATAATGCTGTAAACACCCCTGGAGCCTTCCCCCTGATGATGCAATGCGAGAGTGCGGACTAGCCAGCACCTGCAACTGGGGACTCCCTCCACATCCTCCTGTCTAGCATCAGTTCTGCAGTGTTGTTAGTGTGGTTGCGCTAACGGGGCAGACAGACTACCAACTTTATTTATTTCTTTTTCCATCTTTACGGATACAATTTATTTTGCCACGCTATTCCTCCCACAGTTTTGGTGGCACGCACTTACGATAGGTCAAATCAACCGGCTTCGTCGGGACTCGTCTGCTTGCATTTTGCTAAGAGATACGTTATATATACGTAGTTTAATTTATATCAATTTATTCATGAATTAATTTTCTCCATTGACTTGAATGGGAAAATGCAAAAATGTAACTTCTACCACTTTTTGTGGTCACATGTTCAAATACTGGATTCGGATTGGCTTAAAACAGTGGTAAATCAGTCAACAACCTTGAGTTGGCTCATGGACCCCGCCCACTGAAACAATTAATGATTGTAACTAAAGATCCTTGCAAGTTAAAACTGTGTTTTCTTTCATTTATATGGTAAAAGTGGTAGAAAAGCAATTTACCATTCCAGGTTGTGGATTGTTGGCTGATTTACCACTGTTTCAGGGTTGTTTGGCACTCGGCTGCATCTCATGCCACAACCCTGAAACAGTGGTAAATCAGCCAACAACCCACTCCCTCTCATGGTAAATGGATTACTTTTCCCAAATATGGAGATGACTGACATCATACAGTAGCTGTCTGACGTCATAGACCCCCTGAGACTGACACAATATATCGATACATATGGGCATTCCAAGATATGGGCTTAATATTGATGACATCAGTGATCTCCATATATGGGCATAAAAGGGACAAGGACTGAGACAGAGATCTCCATATATGGCCATTCGTGTATTAGTGAATTCATTTTCCCCATTGATTTGAATGGGGAAAATTCAAATGGTAACGGTAATGAGGTAAGTGTGACCTGCTTCATGGCAACCACCATCTCTGCTGTCATGCCGCAGTGTGTGTCTACATACTGTAGGTCAGGGGTCTTCAACAGGGGGTCCGGGACCCCTAGGGGGTCCTCAGAGATACTAGAGGGGGTCCTCCAAATCTTTGAGTGATAGAAAATTTTTTGTTCTCCTTTTTTATAATAACCACTTGAACCCTAGCGTCCATATACTGAGGACTTTAGCCAAAAATAGCAGATCTACAAGCTCACAACGCCTCGCGCTGCGAGGCGTTGTGAGCTTGTAGATCGGCTATTTTCGGCAAAGAGCTTTGGTGTAGAGGGGAAAAAGAACAGACCAAGAGTGAAAGGTCAACTTTATTAAGTATTGACGGTTCAAGAGGTTAAATATCTGAAAACACAAATTGACATGAATCCAAAATACACTTGAGGATTTTGCTGTCAAACAATGAAACTATGGAATCTATGAACAGGTTGTGGGGGTCCCTGCTTCATCTGTCTCTCAACTAAGGGGTCGTTGGCCTGAAAATCGTTGAAGACCCCTGCTGTAGGTGGTGCACCTCTTTCCCTTCCGTGCCTTGTGTTGGCTTCCACAGTGTCAGTTTGCTTGCCGGCCAGCCAGCCTTATCTCCCATGTCAAATTTCCACTCTCCTCATCCTGCAGGGCATTGCAGAGATATTTGAAGTCCTTGAGCTCTTGGTTCTGTCCTCTGTGTTCAATGCAATGTTGTTTTTGACAGCAAATTTTGATTTAGTTTTAGTCATAGTCTTTTGAATAAAAATGTATTTTACTTTTAGTCATAATTTAGTCACCTGAAAAGTTTTAGTTGTAGTCTAGTTTTAGTCGACTAAATAGCATACGATTTTAGGCGACTAAATCTACAGTTGATTTAGTCAACTGAAATGTATTTTGCAGGCCTTGATGGCATCGTAATGGCTGGTTTTACTCTTGGTTGCATGCTGAAATAGCTGATCTACAAGCTCACAACGCGTTGTGAGCTTGTAGATCTGCTATTTTCAGCATGCAACACCTGAGAGCAACCAAACATAAAATGACTCTTCTCCACTAGTCCCTCCCTAAAGTTTTAGTCCAATTTAAATTTTGTTGACGAAATTGTCAATATATTTAGTCTTAGTTTTAGTCATCACAGCTTAGTTTTTATTTCATTTTTATTTTGTTTTCGTCATTGAAAACAACACAGTCGACAAACATTTTTCGTCATAGTTTTAGTCTACGAAATCAACACTGGTTCAATGTCAATACTTAGTTTTTTTTCACTGACGAAATAAATAAAAACTAAACAAAAACTAAGATACGATGACTAAAACTAAGACTAAATATATTGACAATTTTGTCAACAAATAAAAAACTAGACTAAAACGTGACAAGTGGAGAAGAGATCCGGTAGAACTAAAATGTTATGTTTGGTTACGCTCGGGTGTTGCGCTCTGAAAATAGCAGATCTACAAGCTCGCAGCGCTGTGACACGTTGTGCGCTTGTAGATCGGCTATTTTCAGCATGCAACCAATTGTTAAATCGGCCATTACGACGCCTTCAAGGCCCACCAAAATACATTTTTGTCAATAAAATCTACTGTAGATTTAGTCGACTGAAATCTTATGATAAATAGTCGACTAAAACTAAACTAACGCAAAAACATTTCAGATGACTCAAATGATTGTGACTAAAACTAAACGACATTTTATTCCAAAGACTATGACTAAAACTAATTCAAAATGTACTGTTAAAACCAACACTGCACTGAGCTTCAGCCTGAATGAATGCTGCTGCAGCAGCAGAGTGTGCTCTGAGACTCCCAGCCCTGATCCTCCTTAAATACACTCAAAAGGGAAAAGAAATGTCAAGATCACGGCTGTTGAATTTAGTCAGAAACAACCTATTCATTCCAGACAGGCCCACCACCTACACAGTTTCTTCTACCTGATGCCTCAGATTGTGCTGAAGAATCCCCAGTGCCATCCCCAGGAATCGTACTTTCTGCCATCGATATAAGAATCTCTTGTTCTTGCACTATATCTGGCATGTTGAACTTTGTGTCACTTTTCTACTTCTTCTCGTTGCAGTAACTTCTGGTATAGTTGCCATTCTTTTTCACATTTGATTGTCTGAAAAGGCTTTTTGTTCCATCTGAATCTGTAGGAGTTCTTTTCGTTTGTTCAAAATGCTTTTGTTCCCATCTGAATCTGTGGAAGTTCTTTTCGTTGTTCAAACAATGCCATTTCTCCTGAGCATCATTATGGTGAACCAAACCAGGGTTGAAAACGTTGTTGGAGCCTCAGTTTCTAACAATTGAATTTATAATAGAACTTTAGCTTATTTAATTTTCAGCAATTCTTTCAGTTCTAGTTTCTTAGTGCTCCTTGGGGAAAACAATCTGCAACTTTCTCTTAGCAGTATTCCAGACGGAGACGCAAAAAACTAAAATTAAAATATCTTCCCTTTACCAAAACTAAGGCTTTCCTGCTTGACAATGCCTATTCTTTTTAGCCATTCCAAATGTAATTATGTCCAAATCTGTATGTTAATACAATATAACTTATAGAATTGGGGTGGTTGTATTTTGTCTCCCTGCTTTTCTATTGAGACATTTAGATTGTGCCAATCTATTCAATTTAACCCTTGAGCAAGAAGGCAGGCTCTATTAGCTTAATCACTCAATGGTAAAAGGTTCAGCATGCAGAAAACTGGGTCCAAATCCGGGGTAGAAGAGGAAGGTTATAGCGCAGCTTTAACTAACACAGTACAGCATCTTGCAATGGTTCTTCATGGTGTACAAGATACACTACACCTCCAAGATACCCATGTACCTGTCAAAATACTTCAAAAACGTCAAGGATGTCCACAATCACAACAACAGAGGCAGCTTCACTAATCATGTTCAACCCAGATTTAACACTAAAAAAGGGTCTAATTCGTTCTCCAGCTATACCACCAACATGTGGAACGCCCTACCGCAGGCCTAAAGGAGTGCAAATCCCTAGCCTCCTTCAAAATTGGTCTGAAAAGTCACCTACAAACGGCTACTATTTGAAACTTGTAATAAACTAAGCCCATACCCCCCCCCCCCTTTCCTTTGTAAATATCCCATTGCTTCCTTTTCCCTTGTTTCATTTTTTATTACTGCTCTTTATTTTCTCCCCTTTTGTCACAGACAATTCCCTATGCAAAGTCCTATGTTCTATCCGTCTGTCTTTCAATGTTGATGATCTCCTTTTAGTTGACCTGGCTTGTACCAGTGATGTCATGAAACTGTTTTTCCTATGCAAACTTCTAATAGATTCTTCAATCAATCAATCAATCAATCAATCAATCAATCAATCAAACAAACAAACAAACAGGTAACGAGCAATGAGCTGCCCAAACCTCCAATACCCCATTTTTTTTTTTTTTTTTTTAAGATTTGTTTTTGGGCTTTTTATGCCTTTATTCGATAGGACAGTAGACTGACAGGAAATGGGGAGAGAGATGGGTAATGACATGTGGCAAAGGTCGTCCGGATCGGGAATCGAACCGGCGACGCCAGCAGGCATCATAGCCTAGTATATGGTACGCGCCTTGACCACCAGGCCAGCGGGCGCCCCTCAATACCCCATTTTCAATACCCCATGTGCACATGCAAGTCAGCAAGCAGCCTATGCATATCCCACATACCAAAAACAAACAAAAAGACCACAAACCAAAGAGTGTTATAGAACAGGGGTTTTCAAAGTGGGTGACGGGGCACCCTGGGGTGCCGCAACGGCAGTCCAGGGGTGCCGCGAGATCATTTGATAATATTTGCAATTTATTTGGACACTTGAAAAAATATTTAGTATCATTTTAAACTATAAGTACAAAGTTATTTTCACTCAGTTTTAATCAAAATGGCTATTATCTGAACGTTTTCCTCACAACATAATCACTAAAATATCGTTACTGTCAGGCAGAGACCTCTGTCGCACAACACTAGTGAAAACAGCCGATCTACAAGCACACAACGCCTCGCATCGCGAGGCGTTGTGTGCTTGTAGATCTGCTGTTTTCAATAGTTTAGTACATTTTATAGATGATAAATATAAAACTAACGGTTTTGGACATACAAGGTTTCCACCCGACAACGAGGATGATAAATATAAGGTGCTGGGAGTTAAAATTATAATGTAGGGGTGCCTCAGATTAAAAAACATATTCATGGGGCCCTGAGACAAAAAGGTTTGGGAACCCCTGTTATAGAAGTTCTAACCTGCCCTATATGATGGGCACAAAGGGTACATATCCAGCAGCAAACACCTTGGCTGCCAGATGGTCTGAGACTCCCTCCTCTCCTCATCAAACAAAACAAAAAAAAGTACTCTCGCAAAGAAATTAAGCAAATTCTACTAGGCTCTCCTCCCCCAAAGTTCGGATAACTTATTTACACCTGTCAGCATTCACTCCGGGCCAATATTGGCCAACAATTTTAAACTAAGTTGCATATTCTGAGTTGTTTTTATCCAATTTACCTAAACCAATTAATCCTCCCCACATACATTAGTGTCAGTGTTTTGGCACTGCTATTGTTGCGACCGTAGGTCGCATTTACTCTCAAACCCTGCACAAAGCGTCAGTCTGTCTGTCTGTCAGTCTGTCTGTCAGTCTGTCTGTCACACCTCACACGTCACACTTTTTCCCTGCTTATATCTCCGCAACCGTTGCCCCGATCCATGCCAAATTTTGCACACACGTTCCTTGGCTGCCAAACTACAACCTCCAAGGACCCCCGGACCCCCAGGTCCCTGGGGGACCCCCAGATGTAAAAAATGACCAAATGCGCAAACATGACCAAATGACCACCCCAACGGGGCTGCTCACGGGGAATTCCCGGGGACCACCGACTCCTGGTGCTCCAGAACGGATGCAAAAGTGGTGGCGCCCCCAGTGGAGGACCCCCTACACTGCAGCTCACATAAAATGCCGTAACTCCGGCTAGGAGCGACCGGGACAGCCGGGGCCGGTACCTATTCGTCCGCCTTGCCGGCGCGGAGACCCCACCCCTCATTTCTCACATGGCCCTCTTCTAGCGCCACCATGAGGCCGATTCTTGCAAAACACATTTTTGGACACTGCTCCTACAATTTTCGCCCTAAAATCACGCAAATCGGTACACAGTATGTCTACACTCATCCCATCAACATGAATCTGTCCCATATAGCGCCACCTCCAGGCCGATTTTTAAAAACACATTTTTGGACACTGCTCCTACAGATTTTGCCCTAAAATCACGAAAATCACTACACAGTATGTCTACACTCATGTCATCAACATGGATCAGGAAGATTTTGGCAAAACACATTTTTGCCCTATTTGTGGAGATAAGTGACCTACGGTCGCTTATCTCCCGATTAGGGAGCCTTACTGGTACCCTACTGGCTAACCAGTACTGATGGAGAACACAGCCAAATTGAGCCAATAGATGCTTGGCAAGATGGATGCACAACCCTATAGATTCTGTGATGGTGATGGTGGACATTACGGTACTTTGCCCCTGCACCACCCGAGCGCCCTAATCCATTGTACTCTTATCAGTTGGTAGAAAATATTTCTATACTTAGTAAAAGGTGTGCACCAGTTAAATTAACACTGACATTGATCGATAAGGATTGATCGATATCAATATAAAATTACATTTTAATGTTAGACACCACTTTCAGTGTTAAAAGTGTCAAGGTTATTTTGTTTTGATCAACTAACTAATGCATGTGATGAGATATGCTCCACTCCAGGTCTGTACAAAGGATGTTGACCAGAGAAATGATATATCAATAATGTCATAATGCCCAGGACACTGGATAACACATTGGATAATGCCAAGCCATATCTGGCATTGTCCTTCTGGCTACTGGGCCCAAGACACGAAAACATCTGATATCCATTATGTTATAATTGTCCAATCCGAATGTGACTAATGTATTCTGTAACTCCATATATCTGTGAAATTATGTTTTGTATGGGCAGAAAAGCAACTATGGGTGAACTAGAGGGTATGCATGTCCACTGGGACCCGCCCCCCTAATCTAGACTGAGTGGCAAAGCAGCATGGAGCATTGGAGTTTGGAAGTGCTAGTTGCAAACCACTCAACAGCCCTGCATACCACCTGTTTCTAAATTGCACATAATGCAGGAGGCAGCAGTATGTTGTGTTGTTGAAAACGAGTGCTTCCAAACTCTGACACTTGGAAAAAGTAAAACCTGCACCAAATGTCTTGACAGAAAGTAGCTCATAACATGTCTATGGTGAGTTTTTATGAAACAAAAACTTTGCAGATAGAAAGAGGATAATTCAAGCTTTCAGTACAGCCGCAATGTTGGTGAGTTAACTTTGTTTAATACAATCAGATAGGACTTTTCTGTTTGGATGTATGGGCTGTCAATGGCAGAAATTAGTTTTTTGCCACTCAGTAGATGTTCCCACATAACTTCCAGCAACAGTGATGTCACGCACATACCCTCTATTGGCTTGCTGTACTTTACGCTGAACTATTCTTTTAATACAACTAAGAGAACTGTGGTTTTACTCTGTGGGTGGAAGCTGAGTCTTCTGGGAAAGGATAACTTTCTAAAGGAATTAATACATGGGATATAAACAAAAAACCCATCAGACATTTTACTGTGTGTCAATTTCTGTATATAAATGTTGGATTAGCCATCGTATGATCGTATGTTAGACAGCCTTGGTTCAGAGTGTGGTAAAGTGTAGGGCGGAGGCCACATGCAGATTAATAAGCTCATTTATTCAGGAATGAATAAAGAGGTGAGGTTGCTCACAGTGACAGCTCAACGTGTGGTGGCACGTTTAGCGTGCGCTGATTGATCAACTGCAATCAGCCACTAGGGTGTGAGGGTACATTAAACAAATTGGTCCAAATAAAGAAGTGCAGATTACGCCAGAGGGAACTGTTTTACCACAGTCCTACAAGTGGAAGAATTAATGACTGAATAACGGAAGATGACAAACATAACAATTATAACTGGTTTCATTAAGACTATGAAAAGCTCCACCGGCTGTCTGTCCGTCCGTCTGTCACGTCACACTTTTGCACCCCCCCCCCCCCCCCCCCTTGGATGGCAAATCACAACCTCCAGCCCTGATTTCTCACATGGCCCTCTTTTAGCACCTCCATCAGGCAGATTTTTGCAAAATACATTTTTGGACACTGCTCCTGCAGATTTTGGCCAAAAATCACGCAAAGCGGTAGGCCTACACAGTATATCTACATTCATGTCATCATCATGGATCTGTCCCATTTCCCATATTCCCTCCTGATTGGCTACGATTGCCTTCTAGTTTGTGTATGCAATGTGACGGTCGCTTATCTCCCGATTAGGGAGTCTTACTGGTTACATCTCTATGCAGCTGTTTCAGGTATTTATTTATTTACAGATGGCTACTGTTGCAAATTAATTATTAGTGGTCGACTCGTTAGGATTTTTCAATGGCTGATGACGATATTAATGGCATCTGATGGCCAAAATATTGTGCCGATTTTGCATCTGAGAAAACAGCAGCTTAATAATAACAAATTATACACAAAACATTTGTTTAACACTATTATCCTTTGCATTAAGTACATATAGGTAGATCTGCAGTAGTGTAAGACATAAATGCATACAAAGGTACCCCGCAGCATTATGTTCTGTTATTTTCTTACATGTAAACTGCATGTACTGTACAAAAGGTATCAAAAAACGAATATGTAAACCTTTTATGAAAAATAAATTGCCTAAATATGTCTGCAGAATGATAATTTCTTTCATGAGCACAGGCATTGGCGTGATTAATCAGCCTGACTGATTAACGACAGTTGTAGTTAATGAAGTTGAGGGGCAAAGACCTGAACTCTTGACTCTTGGGCCATTATTCTTAATTCATACTCTGTGATACGATGCCAAAAATAGCTGATCTTGAGTTTGTCGGCTATTTTCGGCATGTGACACCATTGTACAACGAGTATGAATCAGATTTAGTGTTTCCCACTGCCATAATGAGACTTTCCTTAGGTGACCGACCCCATGCATTTCCCACCATAAAACTGGGGTATGTTAATTAAAGTCCCTGTGGAAACGCGAAGAGAAACGCCAGTCGTTTAAGTTAGTTAGACTGCAGACATGATAGATTGTGTACGGCCAGTGCAGACATGACGACCAAGTATACAGCCCAAATGAGAGGCTATAAAGAAAACCAGGGAAATCTGCAAATGGTTCATACATTTTTATCACATTTCAGTGATAAAAGTCGTCACTCTAGTTTTCCACAAAAGTGGTAGCCTGAGGGATAGAATTAAAGCTGCAGAGAGAGGTCCGTGTGGCTGTTCGGGCTGCATATTTATGGCCTCTCTGTAACTCATTTCATGTAAAATGTAGTAGCAGAAACTAAGGGATTAGCTGTATTAGCCACCACGGGCAGCACATGCGAGGAATGCACAAACGACTTCGTAAAATCAATTTCCTACTGAAAGCATAGGGACCTTTTAACAGTCATCACCAGTGTAGAAAAAAACAAGACCGTTTATCCTATTTCTTAATATTTTTATTTAAACATCACAGGCCTCCAACAAGTAAAGAATATACATAATAATTAATAATAATTAATAAAGAAATGAATACAACAAGAACATTTCAGAACTGCTGTTTGAATGTTATTTTTATTTCTCTTTTTCGCTTGTCTATTTTTTTCACATTAATGTCTGCGCTCGGGATTTCGGCATTCTTCCACTTCAAGGCTTAGGCTAGTTGTAGAGGAATGTACAGTACTGGAAATAAAACAAAAGGATCATCTCATCTTCTGACTTTTGTACTGTGTTTTTTATATACGTATAGGGGCGGTAGTGGCTCAGGAGGTAGAGCGGATGTCCTGACACTGAACCCCTGGTTGCTTCCGCCTTCACTGTGTGAATGCAGTATAGGCGGATTTAACACAATAGTGTAGAGCGCTTCGGATAAAGGCGCTATAGAAACACAGACCATTGACCATTTTCTCACATAATATGTCATCGTCATACACATTGTCTCAAAACTATTGTACCGATATGACCTTCCACATCCTTGTGCGCACACACATACAGCACATACACACACACGCGCTCACACACAAGCTTGTGCCCACATGCGAGCAGGTATGCAGGTACGTACACGCATGCAGGCACACGCATTAATACCCACGCACGCACACACATATGCAAAGACACACACACACACACACACACACACACACACACACACACACACACACACACACACACACACACACACACACACACACACACACACACACACACACACACACACAGTAAGACACACCGTACGCTTGGATGCCTGGAGTAGATGGTATAGTGCTGAGCTCTGGTGCTATTATCAGACATTTGGTAGTAAAGCCTCACCCTGGCAGAGGCAGTAGGTTGCAGAGAGCTCCATTCTCAGCAGAACTGCCTGTGCAGTGCCTGTTGAAATGCGCGCCCCTCCCTCTCCCTCTCCGCCAGCCTTTCTCTACTACAGATCATATACTGTACTATCTGCTCATGACTGACCTTCGTCACTCCCCCCTCTTTCTCTCTGTCTCTCTCTACTCGCTCCTCTTTACCTGAAGTGCTGCACACTGAGTGGTACGTCCTTTGGTTGCTGGGATTCAAAGGAAATGCCACACATGCGCGCCTGCGCTGTCAAAAAGTGAGAAATACAAGATATTCAAAAAGGGGGAACAAATTGTCCAATTTACACGACAAAACTCGGTCACCCAGCTGCAGAATGTGGAGATTCTCTCTTAATAATAAAGTTTTAAAACATTTAAAAACACAATAACATGATAAAAATGTGTTTCTCTCCTTTTATTTTTTTTAATTCCTTTTTTTTTTTTTGTCTTTTCCCTTGCGTGAGAACCAGGGACACCGCCTCGACGGGACAGGCCGGGCTGAAAAACGTCTTTAGATATTTTCACAGCAGTTTAGACTAGACTAGCATCCTGTCATGCAGCTGACTTCTCCCATTTACAGCCCAATTCTCCTCGGGTTCATGGAAACAGTATACAGCGCAACACGGGGGCTAGGGTCGACTTCCTGGTTGGTCTCCGCTTCCGGTGAAGCGCCAGCGAGTCCCACTGGGGGTGGGGGGCGGTCATGTGTCGATGACGTCCTGCGCGGGTGAGGGTTCGTGGGGCAGACTGGTGGCGTTGGGCAGGGGCTGCGCTACGTGGCTGACGGAGTTCTGCTGCAGCTCCAGCGCCATGGCGTTCTGCGGGTGCGGGAACTCCTTCACCTGCTTGCGGTACTCCAGGAAGGTGGAGGCCTTGGTGGCGATGGCCACCACGTTCTTGCCCACGAAGATGGTGGAGACGCGGCTGTCCTGGAACAGCACCATGTTGACGCCGCGGATGAGGATGGTGACCACGTTGATGGTGACCAGGCTCAGCACCGGGTAGAGCATCATCTTCTGCGGCGAGACGTGCTCCCCCTGCATGTTGGGTGGTGGGAGATATGGAGAAAATTAACCCATTTAGGCCTAGGATTATTGACTGCTTTAACTATTGAAAAATAGCAGATATACAAGCTCACAGCGCGGCACCGAGTGCCGCGCTGCAAGCTTGTGGATCTGCTATTTTTTTTAAATCATGATTTTTTTTTTGCAAGTCTTTGAATATATCTATTTAAAAGCGAACATTTGTAACCAAATATTTGCTTCTGGGTGGTCCCTGGAACAACATATTTTGAGATGGGGGGTCCGTGTAACCTGACTTGCGTCAGATGGTGGCAGTAGTGCGCTACCGCCCTACTTTACCATCTGAGCTCTCTCGGTGAGAGTTGATAACACTCGTAAAGCCCCGGGCCGGACCAATCAGCGGCAGCTACGGGCGGGCTCTGAGCGGCTCTGAGCCAATAGAGTCTGATTGCAGACCACGTGGAAACCCAGGAGGCGGATTCTGGGTGGAACACGCAGACAGGCCAATATGAGTGGTTGGAGTTGGCACTCCCAGACTGTGATAGACAGACGGCCCCATCCAATCACCTGCTACATAATTTCAAAAAATGGCCCGCCCCTTACATCGAGTCTGCCGGAGCAATCCCAGATGGATAGTAAGCAGAGCGGTATACGCACTGCTGCTATCATCTGGCGAAAGTCAGGTTAGGGTCTGTGGCCAAATACCTGTAATTTTGGGGGTCCTTGACATGAAAAAGTTTGAGAACATATAGTGATTTAGAAGAAGGATTTAGAAGTCAGGTCAAAGATCGGGTCAAAGATATTCAAAGACTTGCACACATTTCATGATTTTTCAAAAATAGATCTACAAGCTTTGCCGCGCTGTGAGCTTGTATATCTGCTATTTTTCTAAAGTTAAAGCATACAATAAGTGGTTAAAATCTAGCGCGACTCAGGCGCGTTCCAGGTATTTGAGAGTTAATGCAATATCGCAATATTTTTCCAAGCTGTATCACGATTAGGGATGGAGCTCGAAACAAGGGCCCGCTACATACTCGATAACAAATGTATTAAGTACCCGGTATTAAAAGGCTTTGGGCTTATCAAGCTTGTTATCGAGCATAGCGGCCCATTACGTCAAGTTTAAAACAATCAAGACAAGAGCCGATCAAGACATTATTACAGTACTATTCATAATATAAGGCCATTTAACAATTATTGCACACTAATGAATGATTGTTTTAATGATATTTAATGCTAATGTTTGTTAATTTTGTCATCTCAAACTCAGTCACAACAACTGGCCAATAAAAAAATATACCAGTTCTGTTCAGAATTTGTCTCGCGTCTTTCCACAAAATATTAGAAAATGCTCAATAGTGGGCTCGATAAAAGCCCGGCTCAATAAGCAGGAACGATAAGGTGCTCATTATCAATAAAAAGTAACGAGCTCCATCCCTAATCACAATTAATTTTTCATGTTGGTTTTTATGGTTATTTCTCAAGTTATTTAACAGTACAACCACCTACGAGGTAACAAAAACTAAAAGAAAAGAGGAGTAACAGACCATTTAGACCAGTGGTCCTCAAAGTGGGGTCCAAGGAGAGACTGGGTTCCTTTTGGGAGGTCTAAATTGACCCTTACAAGTATGTAACTCTGACAGTGTACAAACGGGTCCATTTGGTTTCATTTGTACACTGTCAGAGTTAAGGGGAGACCTTGATGTTAAAGTTTGAGAATTACTGATTTAGACCAAAATGCCGGTTTAAATGAATTCGGCAATGAATCTCTGTATTAACAATTCAACAAGACTCCCTCGTTGTATCACGATATTTACGATATATCTCTGAAAAGGCATATCGTGGAGACATTGGGCCCGATTAATCAAGCACTTTACAGCCAAATTACACCCATATTTTGATCTCACCGGCATTTAGGACAATTCCCAAGTTAGGTTCAGATTCAGCAATGTTTTTTTTTCTGGGATTTTGAAGGTAAAACAGAAATATAAGCCAGATTTAGTCAATTTATTTACACAATATTTACAACTAGATTGATGAATCGGGCCCCATGTATCGTCTCAACGATATTCATCACATCTCCCACACCCACTCATACCTGCATGCTGATCTCGCTGAGCGACACGCAGGGCAGGATGAGCAGCAGGATGTAGCAGTAGAAGAACATGAGGCCCTCGGCCCAGATGGGCAGGCCCGTCCGCTGGGGCTCCCACAGGTTGGCCTGGATGTCCAGCAGGTCCAGGAGGTCCAGGGCCACCCAGAACAGGCGGCCCCGCATGTCCTCCTTCTTCCGGAACGTCCGCACGTACTCCATGCTGTCCAGCGCCACCAGCACCAGGTAGAGGCCCGGCACGCACACCGAGAGCAGCAGCGTCAGCGCCTTCCGTGCCACCGTCTCCAGGCTCTTCCGGTCGGCCTTGCAGTTCTGGAAGACGAAGTAGAGTTTGATCTCCAGCACGAAGATGTACAGGAACCACAGGATCATGGCGTAGCCCCGCCGGGCCGTGCGCACCTCGGCGCCCACCCACACGGCCACGTAGCGCAGCACGATGAGGAAACACACGTCCCCCACCAGGACGATGATGCACACGCCGATCTTCCGGGGACCCTGGTTCTGCTCCACCAGGTAGGCGTCCATGAAGGCCATGCTGGTCATGATGACGATGGTGGTCAGGCACACGTGGCGTTTGTCCGGGGGCGGCAACACCATGGCGAGGGCGCCTTTTAGGCTCTCACTCTCAATCCGGGGGGGTTTTCAATGAAACGGTGAAAGAGAGCAGAAAGAAAATACACTCCGGAGCTTTGTAAAGGTGGCGGACAAATCAAAAAGCTTCCGATTACGCCGCATGTATTATTAGTATAAAGTAATACTGTATAATATATATATATATTAAAGAAGATTAATTCCTTATAGATCCCTTACTGGAAGAAGTGAGTCATAGAGTGAGGAAGAGGGTGGAATCAAGGTGGACGTGGAACAGGTTGCGTGGCGTCAGCAGAAAGTGAGGCTCTAGCTGCTGATTGCTCTGAGCATGTGAACACAGGAACATGCACCTCATTACTCAGCGCAGTTCCATTGATCCCACCCAGCCGCTCATGCTGTTACACTGAATCCACTATGGCCGACATGCCATGACTGATTCAAGCATAGTAATCCACACGCACAGTCAAATGGAGGATAGCCTGATAGCCCGATAGGCAGGTGAAGGTCCTGTGAGACCTAGTGGAGTTTTCTTTTTATTTTGGTGCAGGAATAGCGATGCTACGTGTGTGTCTGGTGCTCAGAGAGGAATCCCTCTGTAGATATATTCCCGTGGTCGATGCTGCAGTGTGTGTGGCTCCTGGCCGGCCCCCGCAGTGTGTGTGTGTGTGTGTGCACGACTGTGAATGGTTGAGAGCGGAGAGTCTGCAGTGACCACAGCCCCCCAGCCGCCATAAATCACACAGACATTGGGTCAACGGCCCATGAGACCTTGTGTCCGACGCCGGCTTCCCCGGGGGGAGGCTCTCACACTTGGCCAAAGACGCATCCTTTCTCCCCGCCTTCTTGCCACGTGCCAGCCACTCCACAGCCTGAAGGAGGGAGAGAGAGGGAGACAAATAGAGAGGGGGGAGGGAAGAACAGAAAGAAAGCTGTCAGCACAATGGGGCTGTATAACGGAGCATATTGCCAACGGCCCTCAACATACTGGAGGAAGCAACTAAGGTGCCAGCATGGCTCCAACGTAAAGTAGTCCTGTTTCGTTGTTGATAAGGTGACAGCCTCAGGTTGTCATTGTGTCCCTGTTACAGCTAATGTATATGCTGTCATATAAGAAATATGGATGCAATCCGTTCAGCCTTCCAAGTCACATCAACAGCGGACTCATGGCGGCGACTCTCAGAAACCAATTTTCAAGTCTCATAGTCACCAACATCGTGGCGCATCAGTTTTTCGATGTCATCGCCTCCGCTCCTGTGTTTTCTTGTCAGATAACATAAACGGGACAAGAGATGGCACAGAATACTGTTGTACATTTCCCCGGTAAGATTTTTGATGCAGGGGAGAGGTAAAGGAAAAAAAAGGATTGTTGTGGAACTTGTAAAAGGTGATTGAATTTCCTGAAGCACCGGAACAAAGTTTACAAGGCGTGGGACATAACGGGGCATTTCATAAACCCAGAGGAACCGCTAACAATCAATGCGTTCTTATAGCTGTGACAGCTCTCCAATTATCAGGCTGTGCGGATCTTGTCGTAACTTAAATTAACAGGATCACGCACGGGTTGTAATGTTTCGAATAGCAGCGTGACGTCTAATTAAAATATATATTTTTATCCATTGAACGATGTTTCAAGGTGCTTTCCTTTTTGAGGAAAGCACCTGGGGGTCCCGACCCACAGGTTGAGAACCACTGGTTTACAGCTCTTTGGGGGCAGAAATCTTGTATGTCCAAAACCGCAACTTATCAGGAAATTGAAAACAATAACCTTTGTTCCAACAATGTGTCTAATATGTTTCTTTAGATTCTTTTTTTTTTCTTTTTTTTTCTCTTTGGGCTTTTATGCCTTTATTGATAGGATAGGACTGACAGGAAACGGGGGAGAGATGGGGAGTGACACGCGGCAAAGGTTGTCCGGATCGGGAATCGAACCCGTGACGCCGCCAGGCATCCATGCCTATGTGGCAATCAATGCCTAAGGCCAGTAGGCCAGCGGGCGCCCCCTAATGTAGTTATTATTTAGACAAAAGCTCTTGTTAAATATATATAATTGATAAAACCCACAGACTTGACCACTTTGCCCCTATTTCAGGCATGTCATTATAGACGTACATTTTCAAAAACGTAAGACAATGTCGTTTTTTTTCTCTGCTAAATAGAAGAGCAGATTCACAAGCTGGTATTGTAATGCATTGTGAGCTTGTGGATTGGCTATTTTTGCTTCATTTGCATCACTCAGAAACCAATTTTCAAGTCTCATAGTCACTAACATCGTGAGTATATAGGAGAGAGAGATCTCATATACTGTATATTATTATGTATATGTACGCATGAACGCATGCACACACACACACACACACACACACACACACACACACACACACACACACACACACACACACACACACACACACACACACACACACACACACACACACACACACAGTAGTATAAGGGATGGATTACTATTGCCAGCAGAAGACAGCCTCATCTGCCAGCCTCATCCATGAATAATACACTGTGGTGAAATATTAGCACGCAGACAAAGCGAGGGAAAAAGTGAAGCATGCAAATTGATCAGAGATGCCTCCCTCACTTGTTTCAAGCTCGCATGGTTACGTTCCGTGGAGAACAAGGTTATCCTCTGGTTCGTTGTGTTGTGGTTTGTGGTTTGTGGTTTGGTGTGGTGTTGTGTTGTGTGAGATTGACACGTGTTTCATGTTGTTCTGTTCTGCCTGTCCCTATTGAGATGTCAGGCAGAACACGAATCGAGTTGGAATTTCTGTCTCTTTTCCTGCGATACGAAAGGGGTGAGAAGTTGACAAGCATCACCTGAGCGTGAAGGATGTAACAGAAAACAAGAGGGACACTTTGGACACACTATTTTCCCTGTTCAACTCAACTGACTGAGCCAGGCACCCTGACCAGCCTCTAGAGCAGGGGTTTTCAAAGTGGGTGACGGGGCACCCTGGGGTGCCGTGATGCCAGTCCAGGGGTGCCGCGAGATAATTTGATAATATTTGTAATTTTTTTGGACACTTGAAAAAAAAATGGTATAATTTTAAGCTTGAAGTACAAAGTTATTTTCAGTCAGTTCTAACCAAAATGGCTATTATCTCAATGTTTTCCTCACAACAATATCGCTAAAATATGCTATAAATATAAGGTGCTGGGAGTGAAAATGATGAATATCGTCACTGTCAGGCAAAAACCTTGTATCTCCAAGTTAGATAGATAGATAGATACCTTTATTATCCCAAGGGGGAAATGTAGTTGTCCAGTTGTAGCACAGCAGTATACAGTTATTTACAAAGTTACAGAGAAGTAGGAAAAAATAGATAAGAGTAAAAACAAGAGCAGTACAGTACCAAAAAAGAGAAGGTGCATCAAATAGAGGGGGCGAATTAAATATAAGTATATATACATAAAGTGTCTTACAAAAAGAGACCAAAGCAGTCAATGCTAGTTAGTGCAACAAGTATCTCACTGTCATTGTTAAACAAGACACATACTCAGAAACTACCAACACAACCCAGTAGTGCAATGTCGAAAAACAGTGCGAAAAAAACAGAAAAACTAGGCAGCGTGTCACCGCAAGACGCACATGAGCACTCTCCCTGGAAGGTCCTTAGAGGTCAAATGTGTATGTTTTTTGGTAAAATAAAAGCCCTACTTCATCATACAAAAGTGTCACACAAGTAGTGAAAATAGCAGATCTACAAGCACATGATGCGAGGCGTTGTGTGCTTGTAGATCGGCTATTTTCACTATTTTAAATCGTTTATAAAATATAACACAAAAAGAGAAGGTTTTGGACATACAAGGTTTCCACCGGACAACGACGATATAATGTAACTGACTAGTCTAAAAAAAGGAAGGACAAACACAGAAAACAGACACATTTCCATCTATAGGGCATTATTTTGGGGTCGGGCTGAAACCCATGAGCAGAAAAAGTGAGGATCAATGGAGTAATAGCGGGTTTTGTCAGAAGCGATTTATAATACTTTTCATTGGTTCAATATTTGTTTAACCAACACGTAAAGGGTGTTAAATAGCACTGATTTATGAAGAAAAATAACTAAGACCTGAAAAATGGCCTCATGTAAATCAAACTGGGGGTCCTTGAAATGAAAAAGCTCTACAGAGCTGGTTCTCCAGGCTTCCCTCCCACGCGCACACAAACCAATTATATTCTTTGGGATGCCTGCATGGCCGGGCTGGATGCCCACCCCACCCTACAGTCTCTGTGGTGGTGGACTGGAACTCATCATGACGGCTGTTTCTGAAGATATCAAAGAGCTTTTTTTAATGAACGAGAAACTGCAACTGCGCCTCCTATTGACCTTATTCACACCACGGCCAACTTTGATCACATGACCACATGGGGTGGCAGCCTGCATAACAAACAATTGTAAACAATGGAGTGATGGTCCCAAAATATGAGTTCTGTTCAACCGATTTCTTTTGACCAAATTGACACATGTGCAGATGACAACATCAACATCCCCAAAAGGATTAAATAGAAGGGCTACAGTAACTGGATTGATTACATCCACGGTAACGATATGCAAACTTACTGTGTACAAAGACTTGCTATCTGTGCAGTGCTTGCTCTGCCAATATTGACTATTTGTTGTTAGATTGTTCCTGATTAATATGCAACAATCACGATACAGTAAGTTAATATAATGCCAGAGCAAGCACTAGTCTGTACAGATATTGCAACCAGAGTAACATTGCAACCTAACTACCATGAATATTGTGGATGTACTCTTCTTTTGAATCTTTTTGGGGATGTTGATGTTGTCATCTGCCCATTTGTCGATTTGGTCCAAAGATTATTTTTGAAAATAACTCATATTTTGGGTACCATCGCTCCATTGTTTACAATGGTTTGTAATGCAGGCTGCCACCCGATGTGGTCATGTGATCAAAGATGGCCGCGGTGGTTCTCAACCTGTGGGTCGGTACCCCCCTTATTTTGGGGGGTCCCCAGATGAGGACTTATTAATACCTCTAAAATTACAAATTAAACATTGGCCAATTGTCAAATATTAGAGACAGAAATTGTGAAAATAGCTGATCTATATATGCTCATGGCGTTGTGAGCATGTAGATCGGCTATTTTCACAATAGAACCGTGTTATACAAAATGTAATGCCTCAACTCTTAGTGCTTGTCATGGTGGTGGTGGTGGGGGGTCCCAGTTAGAATATGATTATTGTGGGGGTCGCGGCCTGTAAAAAGTTGAGAGCCACTGCTATAGATCAGTGGTTCTCAACCTGTGGGTCGGGACCCCAAATTATTTGGGGGGTCCCCAGATGTTTAGCTAAATGTTAACATTGTTTTCTCACTCAACAGTAAACAGACCAACACACAGTATAAGTGTATATAGGGTATCTTAAGTGTCAATTTAAGGACCTTAAAGACCTTTTTAGTACCTCTGGTCAAACATCGGTCAAATTGTCAAATATTACAGGCCGAAATTGTGAAAATAGCCGATCTACATGGTCACAACGCCTCGCGTGAGCATGTAGATCTGCTATTTTTACAATGGAAGCAATCGAGTCAAACTAATTGTAATGCCTACTCCTAAAATTCCAAGTGCTTGTGCAGGGTGGGGGTCCCCTGTTAAAATATGATTATTGTGGGGGTTGCGGCCTGAAAAGGTTGAGAGCCACTGCTATACTGTAGATGATGATTCAGAAGTCTGTTCACTGTGAATTGAATAACCTACGGATTGTAATGCATTCACGTTTTCCTATAAAGTGATAGCCAAAGCTTAATTCGTTTTTTTTTTTCACCCATAATACTGAAATATTGGTTTTCAAAATTGAGTTTAGTCTTCTGTCCAGGAGAGATTTGCACCGTAGTCATTAAATACTTGGCTGCAAAACCTCTCTTTGATTAGAATTTAATTAATAACATTAATAAAGACCCACATGTGCTTGCTCTATAAATGCTAACCAAATTATTAACTTGAAGCTGTATTTAACACTCCATTGATTACGTTTCCTCATGATGGATATGAGTGAGATTAGGGTATATATGAAGACTAAAGCATTTGCACCATTTCATTTATTTTAATTGTGTTTAGTTAAACTCATATAATCATAACGACTTGAATGTAACTATTCCCTCCATTGATGTGAATCTAATGAAAGCCCAGCTAGTATGGTTTCTTAGATATGGCATTGTGCACCGCTGAGGAGTGTACGGGATGCACTGATGATGATACGCATATCTGTGTGCAGACAGTAGTGTAAAGTAACTAAGTACATTTACTTTAAGTACTGTACAATGTTGAGGTATTTGTACTTTATACTGGAGTATTTCCAGTTTTCAATACTTTTACTTCTACTCCACTACTCCACTCTCAGAGGCAAATATTGTACTTTTACTCCACTACATTTATTTGAAAACTTGTAACTGTAGTTACTTTGTAGACATTGATACATTTTGGCCATTTGAAAATCTCCGATCTACAAGCTCACAATGCGTCGCGATGCGACGCATTGTGAGCTTGTTGATCTGCTATTTAAAAAAAGATTTGAATACATTTAAATGGGAAATTCTGCATAATGAGTGCTTTCTTCTTTTGGTACTTTAAGTAGATTTTGATACCAATACTTTTGTACTTTTACTCAAGTAAACTTTGAATTTCAGACTTACTGGTAAGGCTGCACCCACACCAAAGTACAGAGTGGATTCCCCATTTCGCCAATGCATTTCAATGACAATGGAGTGTTTTTTGCCGAAATCCTCTACTGGCATGAAACCGCTCCATTCTCTTTGAAATGCATTGGCGGAATGGGATCCACCCTCATAGGTACTTTGGTGTGGGTGCAGCCTAGCTCTGGTCCATAGCGTTAGTGGAGTTCTTTCTCCCTAACGCAATGGTCCTCTACCTCCGTATCTCCTTGGCAAAACCGGAAAACTCGTCTGGTCCGAAAATAACAAAAACTGTTTCGCCCCTCACCAAACCAAAGGTATCATTGGACAGTTGAAAGCTTACTCTACTTGGTGGCCCCCCACCACATGCTTAAAATACATTTCTAGGGTGAAATGAAAAATAATCCACCGGTTGGAGATTCCACTTTTTTACTTTTTGTTGTCGCCATCACTGCGCCAAGTCGCCAACTCACTACTGCCGCGCAGGTCAGAGGACTGCATTAATGGAGCATTAGTCTCACATTGGGTGTTATTCAGCTAATGCGACGTTGGAAGCGTTGTTTTGTAAAAACAGTCTTCAACATGGAAGAGCGTCTCTGTCAGGTGGATAATGTTTTCATTTCGCCCTATAAATTTATTTTAAGTGTGTGGTGGGGGGCCCAGACTGCTTTTTGTTATTTTCGGACCAGACGGCTGTGTTTTCTGGTTTTGCCAAGGAGATACGGAGGTAGAGGAACATAGTGTTCGCTATGGACCAGAGCTAGGTGCAGCCTAACAGTATTTCTACATTTCAGTACTTTTTCCACCAGTGTGTGCAGAAGACGCAGTATACAAATCACCCCGCATGGCACTCTCCTTGACTCCAGGCCTTTCTCAATAAGAGACACAGTTTTCATACAAGCCCCAGATATCCATCAGAGTGAGACTTGTTTGTAATCCCAGCAAGGATTTTGAACGCCGAAAAGACATTAGAACAGGACCTAAATGGGAGATTAAATTCATTCAAGATGGTGATTAATTGACTGATTAGCTGAAGTGCTGCAGATCATTATAGGGACGCCTATATTCTCATATATGTACATCACATCTTCATTCAAATGCCATTCATTATCAAGAAAAGAGTGGATTATTTCCATAATGAACGGATTACAGCGGCTGCGATGATAGCAGCTATAGCAGGATTGGATGTTGCAGACCTCCAGGGAGACTCTGCTCCTGAGATGTCGTGGTGGTTACGACGCCACTTGGACATCCTGTGAAAACGTTAACTGATTAACTCTGGCGGTAATGGATGGTTGTTAATCCACTCTGTCACGTAGCATATAAATGGCCCACAAATGGGAAACGTTGACAGAAATGTGTCATCTCAACCCTATTAAGCATTTTACTGTCTGCCACAGATTAATACAGCAATGTTGAGAGCTACTATACTGGCTGGATTGCAGTGGAATTTGCTGTGCATCTCCATAATGTTTTTTTCTAATTGATTGAATACTTTAATAACAAATTGCAAACGGTACAGCAAGTGCAACTAAGCAAGCAATGCTAAAAGCATAACACAAAAAGCCCTGAGTGCTTGTTTCCATTGTGGTCATATGTAGTCAATTCCTAATCAGGACATTAAAAGACATACAATACAATACAAATCACTGTTACCAATACCAGGAGAAATAATATTGTATATTTAGAGAAAATTGGGGGCCAAAACTAACTTGCTGACAGTACTCTCTGGTGGCAAGCTAGCACAACGTTTGATGGCTGTTGGTGGTAGGGCGTTCCACATTTTGGTGGCAGAATATAGTTGCACTCATCCCCATGTTTGTGCCGAATTTGGGGGGAACGAGATCAGTGAAGCTCCCTCTGGTGGTAAGAGGAGTTTATTTAAAATGTATGATTAGACATGAAAATGTCTAAAACTTAAAAAATCTGTTATGATTGGGAGTAGGTGTAATACAGCACATTGATGAAAAATGTACTACAGACCTTAAAGGACAACTTTAGTTTTAAGGGTTCATATTTTAGATTGTAATTAAAGAATATAAAAGATGAGTGTTAAAATGATTTACTTCTTTCTATTGTTTTAGAGATTCTTATTTCAGTGGCTGGGGGCATTCGTACAAGCGGCTAAATATGTCATTTTACACAGAATAAGCCCATTCCCAAGATACAACGCAACCTTTCATGGTTGGATGTGACTTATGGGGGCTAGAAGTGTTACTGTAAATGACAATAAAGAAACTGCTGGCTTATTGTTTCTAAAAAGACATATTTAGCCACTTGTACGCATGCCCCACATTTTAGCACGGTAAACGCAATAAAACAATAGAACGAAGCAAATGAAAACATTTTAACACTCCAAAGTTGTCCTTTAATAAAAACCAATACTTGGAAAAAACTTTATTTTTAAAATAAGCTCCCTCTGGTGTTGTGACTGTGGGCGTCCCTCACTCTAGCAAAGTAGTTTGACAGATACATGTGCACTAATTCTCTGAGTATCTTGAAGACAAGGCCAATTAAAAGTGTCTGCTCTATCGTCCACCCTGAGCCACCCCAGAGAATGAGCCCCACTTTATTTTGGTGGCCCTGTGGCCTATCCTCTAGCACCACTCATTGGCAACATTTGCTCTTACACAAAAGGGCTCATTGCCATTAAACTTGCTGAGCACATTATACTTGTGGAGCCCTATCATATATTTCCACCCTACATGTTTTTATAGACAATCATTATTGGGGTTTGGCCCCTCGACATCAACAGGACGATGGACCAAAGAAATAGAAAATAATTGTGATAGTAATTATAGTAAATAATACTAATAGTGCTAAATATAATCCAGTGGTTTTCCCCAGCTAAATGATGGAGAGTTGTTAACCAAGATAAATCTCATCAAATGGTGGTCTGTGACTCAAATGCTAAAAAAAATAATGGTCCTTGATATGAAAAACGTTCAAAACTACTGATCTAATCCTCCTTTCTCACCTTTTATTTAGCCTCACCAGTAATAAAGTGGGGCCCTACAGTAAGTATGGCCATGTCAGTTTAAACCGCTTCGGTCCAGTTGGGGCTAACTATAGGAGCTTGTTCCTTTTCTTATTAGGAACATATTAGGAGGCCAGGGGCATTTGTTAACGCTCGGTTCACTTTAGGTTTCAGCTGCAGGGCCTAAAATAATGGCGTGTTATATATGTGGACACAATATAGTGGGCCGTGAACTAGAAAGTTATTACAGCAATTCCTCGCAGATACAGACCATCACTGTGTCAATGGTCAAGGCCATTATCTCTAAAAGCCCAGACCTTAAAAGACCTTCCTTGTCAGCCAGCTGAATCTACAGGGAGGGAGGAGGGAGGCAGCCTGACAGGTCCACAGGCTCCTCCATGGATCACAACAAGGACAAAGGTTGGGGCAGTGAGTGTCGCTGTCATCACTGCCACTGTTTATCTTTTTGCTAAACGCTGCATTAGCGCTGCTAAAAAAAGAGCAGAGCAGGCAGGTGCCAATGGAAATGATTGTAAAGGAAAACTGCATTTGTTTAATGCCTTTTCTCATGAAACAAAATAAGGCTGCATCTTCGTACACCTTTTTGTCATATTTTAAGAAGCTGGATATTATATGACTGAACCAAAATGAAAGCGTACTTGTTCTTGGGACAATCGGGGTCTGTTTGCCAGGTGTTCATGTTGAACAGCGTTCTTTTCTTTTTGAACAATAACTTATTTAATTACCTGTTTTGCTGCTAGACAGCTGTTTCTCCCTTGACAAAGCTCGCTACTTAAAAAGGATAGTAAAACCTTGGAAAATTCAGGGAGCTTTTAATCCAACAGGGATAGTAAAAAAAAAAAAGAAAAAGTTCTGACGTCTTATGTGCTTCGAAGAGTATCTGTGAGATGCAGTGGGGCCTGTTTACATCCCAACAGCAACCGTTTTATCCCCAAAAAACATTGGATTTTACTCTCTCCATTTCACTCTCTCCATTACTTGTGGGCTTCCTATCAAAGACGACTGAGATGTTCATGCTTTTGGGGAGATGTGTTCTTATTCGAGGGCTGCGATGCATTTCATCCACTCAGCCATACTCTGCCAACTCACTTTTTCTTTCCACACTTCCAGTGTCAGCACAGCGTTAGCACGGGACAGCTCCGTCTTCAGCATAGACCATTTTGTCCCGTATCTTTGTCAGGTTGTCTTCATTAGGTGCCAGAATTAGAGCCATATGTTGTTCTGGCTCTCAGCCACCTCCATCAGGCGCTCACTGCCGTCCTTGTGTTATAATCAACGCTTGGCTAGGTTCAGGTGAGCAGGCCGATTCGTCAACTTCACCTGCTACAGCAGTGGTTCTCAACCTTTTCATGCTGTGACTGGGGTACCCCACTGGGGCGTTGTGAGCTTGTAGATCAGCTATTTTCAAAATGTTTGCATCTTTCTTATATTATTTGACAATTTGGTTCGACCAGTTTTTATAGTATAGTTTGTTGATTACTTGTAGTAATTGTAGTAACTAGGGGATCCTTACACTTCTCCTCACTCGTCTGATCTAAACTGGATAAATACCCATGTGCAGCCTTACAGTATATAGTATATTCCTTGATATTATGAAGTCACTCTTTGCCCTCTCTGATTGACTACGGTTACACACTGCCCGTGGCCTGCTACGGGCATAAACCCTGACGGACACCGATAGACTAGCCTGGCGTTGCCCATACTAATTCTTCACTGCGTATCGGATATTAGTCTGGACTCGCGAGCAGAATTTTCATTTCCAAGGGGTGGGTTAAAAAAATGGCTCTGGACACGATTGGTTAGACGAGACCAATGCTGGGCCCTGATTGGTTCCCCCAACTTTTGGGGGAGCGGAAATAGATTTACAATTCACCCTTTGTCAAGTTCCGCCCGTTGTCCTGCCCCTCTTCACACCCATTGGTTGCTGTCTTGGCGGGACACTCGGTGGGACCCTCCATCCACTATCATTGTAATTCAGTTGCATCGTGTTGTTATTCTGTGTGTTCAATTTTCATTTCAAACTTGGTTTCAGTAAAATAGAGCTGCTCAGTGGCAGTATAGTGACCCCCCCCCCCCTAAAAAATGAATCATGTGAGATAGTAGTGATTCTCCACCTTTTATCCTTGGGGACTCCTTCTTACATCAAACAAAAGCTGAGACCCCCTCTGGCCCCCCCAACACACGTTTCACACTCTCACACACATCCAGAATGCATACAGTACACACGCAGACAAGCACGCACACACACACCCGCGCTTTCATGCATTATGCATATTGTAAGCATATACACGTGAGGGGCACACGTGCACTCACAAACACAGTTCCCCTCATTTTGACATTTCACTGCAGAGCAAGGTCGTTGACAGGATAGTAATCTCGTGGGTTAACAACTTTATCCCATTTATCACAGCCTGATAACCACGCGGTGGTACCATATGACCCATGGGGATTCTACTATAGCCAGCTAAATCCCTCAATACATGTTAATTCATGTCTTATGTCTCCCACGGAGAAAGGGGGAGCAGATGACTGCTTGATTATGGCAGCAACACACGTGAGACGTTTCCTCCAGGGAACTCTTTATATAATAATAATAGTACTAGTAAGACGCCTCTGGGCGACATGCAACCTCACCCATTATTTGGCCAGTGATGTATATCGGACCAGTTACCCATATATGGAGACCCCTGATACCCATATATGGAGATCCGTGATACTGTATATGGAGATATGCTGTAAGAGCCCAAACATTATTACTCAGTTATTCAGTATGTGAAAGTCCTATGATGTGACATCGGACATCATACCCTTTTATGCCCATACATGGAGATCCCTGTCTGTAGAATCAGCCATTAGTGTCGTATGTAGCCGATGTGGCCTCCATACAGTATGTGGGCATTCCCATATGAAGTCCTGTTAGATATGGGCTTAATATTGATGACATCAGGGAACTCTATATATGGGCATAAAAGGGATTCTGTTAGTGTGACATCACAGTGAAGCCAGAGCGTGATGTCAGAGCGGCAAACCCATTCTGTTCCCATTCAGTGGTTCCCCTGACATCTCAGTGATGTCAGAGCATGATGTCACAGTGATGTGTCACAGCTCATCCTCACTGCCCGTGACGCAAGCGACGCGAGCGATGAAATCTCATTAAAATACATTTGTTTCAATAGGAGAACCACAGTGTCAGGCATTATAGACACATATACACATATAGAGATACATACGGACAAGCTGTGACCGTTCACATACTAAACAGCGACCTATGGTCGCAATAATAGTTCATTTACTTAACAGGACTGTACTCTTTACCCTCATAATGGCTCACTCGATGTTTATTAAATTTAATGGCTTTAAGTTACTGCATCAAAATCGTAGACTCCCAGACTTTTCTTTTTCTGTTGCATTGTGTTTTCATCATTATTATTTTGTCGGGGAAGGTTATTCTCTCTCAGTTCGCTCCAACCCCAACCTTATACAATTCAAATGGAGATACTTCAATTATAGAGGAGCACAATGTGTCTGGATGCCGTTCGTAAATTTTCCTTTTCTCCTCCGCTCCTTTCTCCTCTGGAGCCTTGCAGTGTGATCCCTGAATAATTTGCTCATAATTGCCTTTGAGATTGCACTGGGTTGGAATACTGAGCAGGAATCTCAAACTAAGGAGGTGACTGTATTTTGTAGTGGCAGCTAAGCTCATTTTATCATCCATTATGCCTGATCAAGGCTGATCCCCATTCGGTTTCGTCCTCCTGTCACATCCTCATTTTGGCACACATCACACACATAACCAAATCTGCATTCAGTAATGTCTCTGGCTTTAACCCATTTAGGCCTAGAATTATTGAATGCTTTAACTGTTGAAAAATAGCAGATATACAAGCTCACAGATCTGCTATTTTAGAAAAGTCGTAAAAATTGGGTGCAAATCATTGAATATATGTATTTTTAAAGCGAACGTTTGTAACTAAAATTTTGCAACTGGGGGGTTCCTGGAACTAAATATTTTGAGCTGGGGGTCCGTGGCCAAATACATATCATTTTGGGGGTCCTTCACATGAAAACGTGTGAGAACCACTGACATAGTAGTCTCTCAAGAACAGACTAAGTGAAAAGGACCTTTTCTTTGACGATGGCTATAACAGATTGCTGACATAGAAACATAGGTTTTTAAAAAAACCTAGAAGGATTCAAAAGACACTTATAGAATCGGGTCAAATTCAAATTTTCACGATTTAAAAAAATAGCAGATCTACAAGCTCGCAGCGCGGCACCGAGTGCCGCGCTGCGAGCTTGTATATCTGCTATTTTTCAATAGTTAAAGCATAAAATAATAATACACAATAATGTGTACCCGTTCTGAATGCTTTAAATAGCTGAACCGATCAAACGCTGCTGAAACCCAAACACGGTGGACATGGCCAGGGGTGGATTTGGGCATTTTTTTAGACCCGTTTCAAACTGCCTTTGAAACGGGTCTAAAATCCCCTCTCGCCTGGCACACGCCACCACACAACCACAAAGATGTTTTTTACAAATTAAATAATAACTGCTTGTGTTCACATTTCATGCATTTCTCCCATGAGCTTGAGTGTGCCATTGTGTACTGCATCCTCCTGTCTGAGTATAACCTATGACAGTGCCCTGATGACTGCGACTATACAATTTAATGAGACTCTTTTGTGTATATGCAGAGACAAACAAAACTTTGTTTGTTTATTAGGATGGCTGAATTTACGCTTTGCTTTGCCAGGTGAACTTGCAGTGCCATACACCCTCCACCTCCACCCACCACATCCACCACACAACTAAGTTGTGTAGTCTTCCATCACGGTGAGTGAAGATTTTTTGGGCTGTGTTCAGGTAAATAAAAAACTGCTTGCGGGGTCACCCTGTGGCTCGAGGCCTGTTTCAATTGAAGCTTTTGAAACATTGCTAGATCTGCCTCTGGACATGGCAAATATCAGATCAGTTAATCCACAGAGTGTGGCTCCACAAACAACCAGTGTTAAAGGAGTAGTTCACCCAAAAAATGACTTATTTTCTATCAATTATTGAAGACATTCATGAAGAAGACTCATGAAGACTTGTCGCGTTTGAGTCAATCATTTGATGACCAGCCACCCTGTCATCAAATGATTGGCTCAGGAATGCGACACAAACAAACAAATCTCCAAGGCTTCAAGGGGTGTGTAATTGATTGAAAATAAGTCACTTTTTGGGAGAACTACTCCTTTAAAGGACAACTTTTTTTTACAACAAGGGTTCATATTTTAGATAGTAATTGGAGAAAAGAGAAGATGAGTGTTAAAATGTTTTCATTTACTTCTTTCTATTGTTTTAAGCGATTTTAGTATTTTGATTTCAGTGGGTGGGGGCATGTGTACAAGTGGCTAAATATGTATTTTTAGACACAATAAGCCGGCAATTTCTTTGTTACTATTTACACCAGCCCCCATTAAGTCACATCTGCCCATGAAAGATTGCGGTGCATCTTGGGAATGGGCTTATTGCGTGTAAAAATACATATTTAGCCACTTATGCATGCAAATCAAAATTGTTAAAATCACTAAAACGATGGAAAGAAGTAAATGAAAACATTTTAACACTGATCTTTTCTTTTCTCTAATGACTATCTAAAATATGATGTTGTAAAAAAAAAAAACGTGTTGTCCTTTAAGGCAGGGGTCTTCAACAGGGGGTCCGGGACCCCTAGGGGGTCCTCGGAGTTACTACAGGGGGTCCTCCAAAACTTTGTGTGATAGAAACCTTTTTTTTAATATATATATGAACCACTTGAACCCTAGTGTCCTTATTCTGAGAACTTTAGCCAAAAATAGCAGATCTACAAGCTCACAACGCCTCGCGCTGCGAGGCGATGTGAGCTTGTAGATCTGCTATATTTTCGGCAAATAGCTTTGGTGTAGAGGGGAAAAAGAACAGACTAAGTACAGAGTGAAAGGTCAAGTTCATTGAGTATTGACGGTTCAAGAGGTTAAATATCTGAACACACAAATTGACATGAATCCAATGAAACGATATGGAATCTATAAAAAGGTTGTGGGGGTCCCTGCTTCATCTCTCTCTCAACAAAGGGGTCCTTGGCCTGAAAACGTTGAAGACCTCTGCTTTAAGGTGTTGAACGCCACCCAAGCCTTTTCTCCTTGTCTTTAGTGGTGGGCAGTGACAGTGACAATCATTCCACCTCCTCCCCTGCCAACTCTCAAAAGGCTATAATGTGCACGCTGTCAATCACAGCGCATTTGTTATTCACAAAGCCGAGGAGGGGATCAAAGGTGCCTCGACTCAGTGAGTCATCATCAAAGTGACATCCCCCACCCTGCCGTTCACATCACCAACAGGACACCAGAATGACATATAGCTAAATCTACAGCAGTGGTTCTCAACCTTTTCAGGCCGCGAGCCCCAAATAATCATATTTTAACTAGGGACCACCCCACCCCACCCTGACGAGCACTAAGAGTTGAGGCATTACATTTTGTATGAAAATTGCAGATCTACATGCTCATGATCGGCTATTTTCACAATTTCCCAGAAGGAGCGAATACAATCACCGGCACCAGAGCCAGCCGCAACACTGCAATAGGACCGGCAGCCGCCGCACGGACCGGCAGGTCCAACCAGCAGCCGCCGCACGGACCGGCAGCGGCCGCACGGACCGGCAGGTAGGGTTAGGGTTAGGTTTAGGGTTAAGGTTAGGTTTAGGTATAGTTTTACTGAGGTTAGGGTCAAGGTTATGTTGGTTTGTTTACTGTTGAGAAAACAATGTTGCACATTAAGTTAATCATCTGGGGACCCCCCTCGGGGTCCTGACCCACAGGTTGAGAACCACTTATCTACAGTGTTCTCTTACTAGAGAAACTCTGGAAACACAAGATGGTTCTATTTAAGGTTACTATTTAAATTGCCACGCTTAAAAAATATATATACACTACAGTATGATTGATATTGATATTGTATAGTAGCATACTGAGACACCTGATTATGCACTGTAAATAAATGTATATTTTATGTCGGAAAAACCCAACCTAACAAGAAAAAGTCAAACTTTTGTCTTTTTGTCTGTGATACTAAACCTTTGCATTCCATGTTCCCCTAGCAAAGAAGGCCATTTACCGGTAATACAGGCTTTTACGTATCTAAAGTATTACCCTTTTTTTGGCATGGGTGACCTCAGCGGCAATTAAATCCATAACCTTGACAGTGTTGATGATCTTACCTATTGAGTCACACAGATCATGCAGAATGTTCCCAGTCAGCTATTGTGACTAATCACTTTTTGCAGCGTGGTTCTGTAGGAGGCGGTGCTGTGGTTAAATGAGGTCGCGGTCTGCGAGTGTGTGTCTGCGTCTCTCCCACGAACTGATGTCACAAATCGATGGACCGATCAGCACTAAACTAAAGTATGCATAATCTCAGTAGGCCACTACGACCTCCACTAAAGTTTAATACTTTTTGAAATATTGAACTTAGATTTTTATGATGGAAGTCAGTGGGGCTTGGATTGGACTGAACCCTTTGCCCAAATTTGCCCCAAACTATCAACTAGCATCAATTACTGGCCACATGAAGCCTGACATCCACATGGGAGTCACACCATTCCCATATGGATATTAAGACTCACATGATGTTTTTAACAGTGCTCCGGGAAGGAGCTAAGCTCCAACATCTGGCTTTGTCCTGGCTCTGAAGCGTGGCCTACTTACTGTACATCTGGCCTACATCTTGGCACAAAGCGCTCAAAGTTTGTTGTATGCCCAGGGTCACAATGGCCAAGCTTTGTGGGACGCTTAAAGAGGAAGACCACCCATTTTCAATATTGAACTATGTAATTAATATACCTTAGAGGAGTTGTGTGGATATAGAAAAAAAGTTCCCCCCCTTCTGTGTTGCCTAGAACTGGAGGATACATTTTGGGGTTTGTATTGTAAAGTACAACTTGATGACATCACACAATTGTACTTTACAATACAAACCCCAAAAGCAATCCTCCAGTTCTAGGCAACACAGAAGGTGGGGAACTTTTTTTCTATTTCCACATAACTCCTCTAAGTTATATGACATAGTTCAATATTGAAAATGGGTGGTCTTCCCCTTTAATGAAATTAAGCACCGCTCACTTGACACTAGGTGTTCTTTTCTTTTACTGCCATGGAGCTTTTGGCGGCAGTTTATTTATTGGAACTTGGAAAGGAGTATGGCACAAAATGACAGCAGGTTTAAAGAGACATTTACACTGAGAACATTATAATGTGAGAAGCCATATGCACCTATTTTGAAGACAGTAATGTTAATGTTTATCGGCAGTGTAATTGATGCAATTTCTCCTTCAGCTGCTCAGACTGTTTCTATTCTGGCCACCCCTGAGGATTGTGTGTGTGCGTGTGTGCGTGCATGCGTACGTGCATGTGTGTGTGTGCGTGTGCGTGCACGCCTGCATGTGCGTGAGAAGAGACAAACCTCCAAGGTCCTATTTCCAGTTTTTAATTACTGCTCCACTCTGTTAATGATGTGCAAAGATGTAAATTTAGCTGTTCGGATCACTTCTTAAAATTCCTCTGAGTTGCAAATTGCACAGTAGCAAGGGTTTGTTAACCCTCTGGGCCACGTTTACTATTCATCCACTTAAACACATACGTTCCTGAACCCATCAAGAAGGCACACGCCTTCCTGATGCGTTCACAAGTTTGACACACAGCAGCGGTACAGGTACAGCAGCTGTACCGCTCGACGCAGCGCATCACGGAGGTCGGCGTCCTGTAGTTGAACTTTAGCGCGCCACACCACGGCGAAATCCCTGCGTGCTGGTGCAGTAAAAATGAATAATCAAGTAGGGGGAAGCGTGTCAAAGTGCAGGATACATTCATTTTAGCAGCTGTTGATTTAATAAACGGGTTGTGTTGAGATACCAGGTTTGTGAGGTTAGTGACTTAAGCATATGGTATTCACAATGAATACTTTCAATGCGGGAAACGTGCTCGTTCCCCTTTTGCGGTACACTAGAACTACTGCATATACAGCATTTCCTTCTCCACATAACTATTGTGTCAACTATTGTGTTCCCTTTGAACAAAGTAGGCCTACATGTAAATGCCGGTCATTGTTTGTCAACGGAACCTCTGTTTTTTTGTGCTTGCCTAATGCCTAGCAACTTAGCCTAAGCACTCTCAACCACCCTGCTGTTACGCAAGCGGCGAGCACTGCACACACCCCATATCTGTAGGGCCAGGTTCACAAACTTGGGAATCCCATCAGTGCTGATCGGCTGAGTGTGCCAGTTAGCCGCCCTCATGCAGTCTAAAAATGGCATGGCCTCCTTCTCCCAGTCTTATGGACAACCAGTTGCTGTGTGCAATTCACGAATTAATGTCAGTGCCGTTTTGTGGTGTATTATGTACGTTCTCTTGGTACAGCACTGTTTCTGTTTTGTGACATTGTGCTTGTGATGTGGCGTGAGCTGTGTTTGATTTACTGGGAAACACAGACATACAGACCAACCCTGTTAGACACTGTAGAAATTACCTTTATACCCTCACTGCTGGTGGCTTTAGAGAGGAGGTATTTCTGTCGTTGCCTTAATAACAAACTGTGAAAGAGGCCCGGCCTTGCCATTTATATGTAATAAAGTTCCCTTTGGGCTATTTTTTTTCAGTGAATGCTGAAATGGTTCCATTCAGGAAAGAAAGTAGGCCATCACTATTCACCTCACCCACTAGCATTCTGTGTTATAGTTTACCATCAAGGGAGAGCCCCATTTTACTTAAGAATCTCCATATGACTGACTGTCCAGGTGACTTGTAGAATATGGTGCCAGTCCCTGGACTGGCGTCTGGTAGTGCCAATTTAGTGGAATACATTTGGTATAGGACTTACCAAGCACTATATTTATCTTTATACTTACAATAACAATTCCTTCACCAGCACAATACAGTAGCGACAGTACAACTGAGGGATTCACTGAAGAAAAACATGCATAATAATTATTCACATTTTCAGAGTTTCATAAGAATTACCAGTTTATAAACGTCCTTTCTTTTGCCCAAATAAAGTGGAATCCTGTCTGTCCTCACAATGTCAAGCACTGGATTTGAACCTGTAAGAATTATTGATGAGAAAAAACTATTGTAACCTGGGAAAGCAGTTCTGAGTTTCCACCCCACAGGCAGTAGGCCTACCTATAACTATAACTGAGTGCACTACTGATGATATATGTAGAGAGTTTTGTGCAGTGGTGAGGTAGAGTTGAGGTGCCTCCATGAACATACACACACATCAGAGCAAAACGGTAACATTTTCTGGCAGCCTGGTGGCTTCATCAGTCTAAAGCCAACTTTCTCTGGCGGGATACATCTTGCCTGTTCTGCTTTTTACAGTTCATCTGTCTCTTACATTATCATAGTGTTAGGCGGCAGTTTATTAATTGGAACTTGGAGAGGAGTATGGCACAAATGCAGTGGATTCATCAGCATAAAGCCTAAAAGGAGGGAGCGCAGTGGTGTAAATATTGACTTGGGAATTAATTTGAGATGCCAAACGTTGCTTGTGTTGCCACATGACATCACTCGATGCTTAAATTAAGCCTTATTTACTGTATACACAGTATATATATTAACCAGCTCAGTGGCCTAGTGGTTTGAGTGTCTGCCCTGAGACTGGGAGATCGGGGTTCAAACCCCGGTCGGGGTCGGGTCATACCAAAGACTCTAAAAAATGGGACCCAGTGCCTCCCTGCTTGGCACTCAGCATCAAGGGTTGGATTGGGGTTAAGTCCCTGCGACATACAGTACTAGCGTCATGTCCAGGGGGTGTACTTGTACATCAAGCTGCCTCATGCCACAGAAACCGGAGATAGGCTCCTGCCCTATGAGCCTCATGGCTCGGCCGAGTCATATGGGCCTCATGGCTTGGCAAGGCTTACTTACTTACTTACTGTATACACACAGGTGTCACAGACCTAAAACAGCTGATATACAAGCGTGACACGGGGCGCCCGCTGGCCTACCGGTCCTGGCGCATACCACATAGGCTCTGATGTCTCTCCCCATTTCCTGTCAGTCTACTAACTGTCCTATCAATAAAGGCATAAAAGCCCCCCAAAAAAGAAATCTTAAAAAAAGGGGGGAAAAATTACGAAAATGAGACGTTGTGAGCTTGTAGATCGTCAATTTTCGGTGCATGATATGGCGCAGAACCTAGTGTCAAATATTCCCGCCTGAGGCCAACCTACAGTAGTTATGACCATATATCACAATTATGTTGCTAATACTGTATGTGAGAATGTGCCTGACCCAGTGAGTTAGGGACATTTGCCTTCATGCTGCATCCAGCAGTAGGCTCTATTCTAAAGTATTGTAACTCTACCAGAATGGGTTTGCCACTCTGACATCACACTCTGGCTTCATTGTGATGTCACACTAACAGAATACCTTTTATGCCCATATATGGAGTTCCCTGTCATCAATGTTAATGATGCCCTGTTAGAGAGATCCCTGTGATGCCAGGGGGAACACATCACTTTTATGCCCATATGGAGATCCCTGTGATGCCAGGGGGACAAATCCCTTTTATGCCCATATAAGGAGATCCCTGATGTCCACATCCCTGATTTCCATATGGAAATCCATGTACTGTTTATGGATATATGCTGTGAGAGCCCAAACATGCTTACTCAGTTATTCGTTATGTGAAAGTCCCAATGTCCATACATGGAGATCCCTGTCTGTAGAACCAGCCACACAGATATAGGCTGTCTTGGCCATCTGTCTTGGCCATATATGGATTCTGTTAGTGTGGTATGTGGCTGATGTGGCCTCCTGGGCCTTCCCATATGAAGTCCTGTTAGATATGGGCTTAATATAGGCATGAAATGGATTCTGTTAGTGTGGTTCCGCTGACATCACAGTTATGTCAGAGCGTGATGTCAGAGCGGAAAACCCATAGACCGCAAAAAAAAAACCCCACACATCCAGACAGACGGACGGAGACATGATGTGCCGTTTCACATTCTAAACTGCGACCTTCGGTCGCAATAAAACGTATGCTAGCATGGTGTAATGTGGACTATAAATGTAGTTTTCTGGTTTTCTATGATCGCTGATGTCTATGTCATCAAGTTGACACCCTTCTGACTTTCACTGAAGTGTGCAACGATTCGCCTATAGTGCAGGAAGGGAGAGGTGGGATTCATCCACGCATCGTAACCATCGCTCCACCCAAAGGTTTGACACCGGCATGCTTGAGGGACGCCCTTTTCAAAGATTTTAATTAAGCGCACACGACAGAGAAAAAAGCAATTACCATCACTCTCCCACTCCACCCCTAACGCTCAAACGCATCTTTAATGTGATATTCAAAGGACCCCATGCCAGGGGTCACAGCTCTCATTTAGACTATCCTCTCCTGTGCTCATTCACAAAATGTATAATTGACTCAAGAATGCCAGGTCTCACGCACATCTTCCTGATGATAATTTCAAGTGATTGGCCGTGGGGCGCTAGTGATTTTCATCTAGGTGGGTTTATAGGCAGATCCGTTTAATCTATTTGTCAATAGCCAAGTGACCACCCCTCTCCCCAGCAACTTGTTAACGACACCCCGCGCAATTTCTCCTTCTCCTGGTCAGAGTGTGTGTGTGTGTGTGTGTGTGTGAGAGAGAGAGAGAGCGAGAGAGAGAGAGAGCAAGCATGCATGCATGTCTGTGTAGAGAGAGACATCTAAATCTCCAAGGTCCTATTTTCAGTGTTTAATTACTGTGCCACTCTGTTCATTAACAGAGTGGCACCATAATTGTGCATAGAAGTAAATTTAGCCGTTCAGATAACTTCTTAAAATTCCTCTTGAGTTGCATTTTGCATGGTTTATAAGGTTTGCTTAACCCTCCGGGCCACATATTCCTCCAGCTTAAACATTCCTACGTGTATGTTTAAAACAGATGGGCTCTCGCAGGGACATGCTGGGCCCCTGATTCAGCCCGGGAAAAAGAGTTGGAGAGGCCCTCATTGCGCTATAGGGAGAGATCTCTCTCTATAGCACTGCTGCTACTCAAAGATTTGCCATTTCAGATCATGACAAGTGACAAGCGGCCAATTACATGAGTTATATTTTGTCATTGTCGGGTGGAAACCTCCAAAACCATTTTAAAAATGATTTAAACTAGTGAAAACAGCCGATCTACAAGCACACAACGCCTTGCACCGCGAGGCGTTGTGTGCTTGTAGATTGGCTGTTTTCACTACTTTTGTGTGACAGCCTTGTATGATGAAGCAGGGCTTTGCTTTGCGAAAAAATGTGTTTGAAACTTGGAGATACAAGGTTTCTGCCCAACAGTGACGATTTACTTTGTTGGCCGCCTAGCCCCCAAAATGGAACGAAGGCCCACATTTTATTTTAATTTTTTTCCTAATGGCTGGACCGGCCGGGAATGAACCGGCCGTTCGGGAGTTGTCCCGCTTTTCCCAATGGCCAGCACGTCCCTGCTCTCGTGTGTAAAGGTGCAGAGACACACAGTCACATTCATATCTTGTCCAAGGAGAGCCCGAGGTTATACGGTTCTTATTTGCACACAGTTGTTGCCGCCGCACAGAGAATAGCAGATCTACAAGGTCACAACGTGTCGCAGTGCGAAGTGTGCTTGTAGAGCTGCAGCTATTTTTGCTGCGCGGCACCCACATGCAACTGATATAAATCCGGATTAAGTGCAAGGGAGGGAAGAGATTGAGGGCTTTGAGGTGAGATGAGGGGAAAGGAGGAGAGACAGGACGACACTTCAGCGTGATTGAATGAAAGGTAAAACAGCTCTAACATGGGGAGAGAATTTGAAGAGCCACTAATGAGCGAGGCGCCAACGCCGGCAGAATTAAGCAGCACAAAAGCCAGGACTTTATGAGGAGGGCGAGGAGAAACAGCCCGAAATAAAATGGCAGAGACATTCTCAATAAGTCATTTAATCACATATGCAGTCTTTAAATCTTAATTCTGCTATAACAAGCGAACAAATCTGCAAAAGTGAGGAGATTAAGACTGAATAGCAGAGCAAATTACTGTTGTTGTAAGACATTTAAGGCAGATTCCTAAATGGCATTTCTTCCATGCGGCCTCTGCGTAGTACGCTTACTGTTATCACTGAGGCGAAATGAGATATAGCAAAATGTAGCAAAGCTTTGCATATCTCTCAAGCCTAGGAATAGGACTTCCTGTGTGCTCAAGACAACACCTGCCCCCTCTGATAGCAGGGACGTGCTGGCCATTGGGAAAAGCGGGACAACTCTCGAACGGCCGGTTCATTCCCGGCCGGTCCATTAGGAAAAAAATTAAAAATAGAATGTCAGCCTTCGTTCCATTTTGGGGGCTGGGCGGCCAACAAAGTAAATTGTCACTGTCGGTCAGAAACCTCGTATCTCCAAGTTTCAAATTTGTAATTTCTTTTCGCAAAGCAAAGCCCTGCTTCATCGTACAAGGCCGTCGCACAAAAGTAGTGAAAACAGCAGATCTACAAGCACACAACGCCTCGTGGTGCGAGGCGTTGTGTGCTTGTAGATCGACTGTTTTCACTAGTTTAAATCATTTTTGAGCGGTGCTAACCGCTCCTATAGACCGCTTAAAAAAAAACATGATGTCACAAATGATGATGACATGAGTCCGCTAGACCAATGAAACACTTCGATTCTGTTGATCTGTCCATGATGTCATAGTCACATAGGCACCCGATTGGTTAACTCTGATTTAGAACGCGTTTAGGCCGCCTAAATTACGTCATAAAAAATTATTGAGCGGTGCTAACCTTGAATTTCTCAATTGTATGAGTCATGTATTATCTATAATACATGAAAACAAACCACACTTTTAGACAGAGCGCTTTAATCACAGGGCCCTGTCTAAAAGTGTGGTTTGCTTTCATGTATTATAGATAAATACATGACTCATACAATCAGCAATGTCAGTTCTCTGAGGTTTCATGAAACAAAATGTATAATAAACTAGACCAGGTCAACCTGGTTGTGCCAGACCCCCTGTCTGTCATCATCATTTATGACATCATGCCTTTTGTAGGCATGTCATCATCATGTCATCATCATATATACCCTTTATATAGAAAACCCGGACAGACCGACATTTGCTTATGTAGGCCTACCCATTTCATGGGTCTGGCAAACACACTGATAACAGATTTCACAAAACCGAATGAATCTCACCTCAGTAATGTTTTGACGGAACGTGATGTGCTTCTGAAGACAGTGAATCACGGGATTTCCTACTGTACTTTTCCTGCCACAAGTTGTATTAACTTTTCTCCAAAAACAGACTGTATAGATTATAACTAAATAGTATAAACAATAAAGAGCCACCTGCATGACAGAATCAAGACAGGACACAACATGACAGTGATATGCCAGATATGATGAGTCTGTCTACAGGGATTGCTGGCACTCAACCTTGCCCACAATGTCAAGACCATGGTGCTTCATTGATGGAATTGCAGCGGAAAGGGTCAGCAAATACCATACTAGTTTCATTACCTGAAGGAGTTCGGAGCGAGCCCCCGCATCCTCAGGCTGTATTACAACAACTCCATTGAAAGCACTCTGTCAGGCTGCTGTGTCACAGCCTGGTATGGCATCTGCACCATTAAAAAACGGAAAAGCCTACTGTATGTTGTGGTGCGTTGGGCCAAGTACATAATGGCTGGTGGGCTCTCCTCACTCCATGAGCCGTACGATGAGCAGTGTGTAGTCAAAGCTCACTGAACAGGACAGTCACCACCCCAGTCACCTCTTCATCTCACTTCTACAGCCGTGGCTATGGAAGGAGGTCTAGTATCAAATGCAAGAGCACCAGCTTTCTGAACAGCTTCCTCCCGCCTCAGACTGTTGAACAAGGCCTGAACACCGCATGTCACCCGGCTGGCTTGCCACAATGGAACACTTTCTTTGACTGACTGTTTTTTCTATGTTGGATTGCCTACCTTCATGTGGATTCTTCCCCTATAAGACCTACTTTTCCTTTGAAAACTTGGAACTACAGTACCATGTGCCATGTGTGCCACTGTTATCAGTGAGGATTTTGAAATCACCTGACTCAATTTTATTTTTGGAATATTAATAGGAAAAGATCTTCCTATACAAAAAAAGATTATGCTGTCACTAATGAGGGTAACATGAGTTAACTAGACCAAATGTTCCGCCCCAGGATAACGGATGATTCTTTGGTCAAAATAATCGTGGTATGAAATTCAAATACTTCGGCTTTGCCGAAATAATTAGTATAGGGTCATAAACAAAAATCTAGAGGCAAATAAGATCACTGGTTGCCTAACTGACGACCACCAGAGTCATCAGGCTCTGGTGGCAGAGCTGGTTCTGTCCAGAGATGGTTCCGTCCTCTGTATGGTGTAAAGGTCAGGACACACGAAAACCTTATGTCTGAGCAGACCTCTAGACTGACATCATACACAACACAAAGAATATTGCCATGCATACCTATCAACACTGATTCGCGCAGGCGCCCTTACAGGAATTAGTTTGCACCGCTCACTTCGCACGGTGATGATGACACAAGTCCGTTAGACCAATGAAACACTTCCATTCTGTTGATCTGTCCATGATGTCATAGTCACATAGGCACCCGATTGGTTAACTCTGATTTAGAACGCGTTTAGGCCGTGTAAAATACGTCATAACACGTTTAGGCCGCCTAACCTTGAATTTCAAAATTGTATTAGATTAATATTCACTTATAAGCGATAACATAACCACACTTTTAGACAGAAAATTTGCACAGTTTGTGGCCTTTGATCGGTCAGAGAAATCTTACTCCCCTGCTCTCTCCCACCCTTCCTGTCTCTCTATACTGAATGACTATCAACATTCAAACATAATTGCCCCAAAATTATATATATTTCTTTATTTCTGAGCGGTGCTAAACGCTCCTACGTCTGGCTTTGCCTGTTTGTATGTAGGCTACGTATGTACGTTATTTAAAGAAAAGGCTTGAAAATCAAAGTCCACAGTATATCATACTCCCTAAATATTTTTGCACCGCTCACTTCGCACGGGTGCGATTTTTTAAATGATAAATACAAAACAAACGGTTTTGGACATACATGGTTTCCACCCGACAATGACGAAATATAACTCATGTACAGTAATTGGCCCACTGGCTTGTCACTTGTCATGATCTGAAATGGCAAATCTTTGAGTAGCAGCAGCGCTATAGAGAGAGATCTCTCTCTATAGCGCACAATGAGAGCCTCTACAACTCTTTTTCCCGGGCTGAATCGGGGGCCCAGCATGTCCCTGTCTGATAGTGAAATGTTAAACAAAACTTTGATCAGGATTAAGTCTCTTGTTTGCTCTGCAACTCACTGTGGACCGTATCGACTTCCACCGCATTGTGACAGACCAGCGGCTTGTGGCTAGAAGCGGCTGATTGACTTTCCCGAAAAGTGCTCCCAACGTGTGTCATCCAATTTGTGCTGGCTTAGAGAGAACTGGAAAACAGCCCACACAAGGATTCGACCAGGACTGAAATGATTGAAACAATGCATTGGGTGTTAATTCGCTATGGCTCAAATTTTTGCATCAGACCTGATCAATATCCATAAATACACGTTTTATCGTCTAGCTGTGGAAATTGGGCTTTGACTCCGACAAACAACAAATGCAGAATCTGTGTTCAGACCACTTTGACGCCCTTCCTAACGAGTTCTCATTCATCTTATTCTATGCTTAGTCCACTACTCGGATGTTAGGACTTTTAGCTGATTGTGTGGCTGGGGATAATCGTGTAGAAGTGGTCATTTAGCCCCTCGAAATGTTTTTAATTGAGGGATTTGCTCAAAAGTCCTGTCTGGCGGTTGGTCATGGTCCAACTGTGTTGGCAACTTTGTAAGTTGCTCGGGGTAAGAGCGTCTGCTAAATGCCTAATTGTAAATTGCACAATGACATCAGCAGATTGTCTAGAGGAAAAAAGTACATACACGCACGCACACGCACACGCACGCACGCACGCACAAACACACACACCCATCAGCGGCGGAACACTGCACTTCACCCCTGAGAGGCCTTGTCAGCCATTTGATTGATGTCTTTACTCAATTGTGATTGGTCGGTCTGAGTGTGTGTCTGTATTAATAAAACAAATGTAGCATCTAACCGTAAAAGTCCTTTACAAGTGATGCTCGGTGGTATAAGTTGAGCCAAAGTGCTTTCCAAATACAAAATACAAAAAGTAGACCTTATAGTCTATTTACATGCCGAGTAATGATACAGGCATATGGCATATAAACAAAACCAATACAAACTAAACAACAAAACAACACCAAACATAACCTCATACTATATTAAAAACCACAGGTAAAAAAAATGTGTCTTCAGTTTGCATTTAAAAACTTCAATGGTGGGGCTATCCTTCATGTGAAGTGGTAAATTATTCCAGAGAGTGGGTGGGGGGAAAGGCCCGATCACCTGTAGTCAGTGGTGTAAAGTACAATTTTGAGGTATTTGTACTTTACTTGAGTATTTCCAATTTCCAATACTATAACTTCTACTCCACTACATCTGGAATCCAAATATTGTACTTTTACTCCACTACATTTATTTGAAAACTTTAGTTACTAGTTACTTTGCAGGTATAAATTATAATATTAAAAAACATACATAAACCACTTTAGCCCTATTCTATACCTTGGCTATTTGAAAATAGCCGATCTACAAGCTCACAACGCGTCGCATCGCAACGCGTTGTGAGCTTGTAGATCTGCTATTTTCAAACATTTAGTACTTTTACTTTTGGTACTTTAAGTACATTTTGATGCCAATACTTTCATACTACTCAAGTACATATTGAATTCTGGACATTTACTTGTAACGGAGTACATCTACAGTGCACATCTACAGTACACTGTAAGATGGGGCTAGCCCCTTGAGGGCTTTAAAATCAATTCTGTATTTTACTGGTAGCCAGTGCAATTAGTGCAGTAATATGTTCAATCAGTATATGCCCATATATAAGGGCATGCTCCCTGTAGTGCCCATATATGAAGCTGATTGATTTGTTAGACAACACACTCCATATTTGGGCATATTTGGTTATGGCTGAGTCATGTTGACGCATAGCATCGTTGTCGGGTGGAAACCTTATATGTCCAAAACCGTTCGTTTTGTATTTATCGTTTAAAAGATGAACTGGTGCGAGGCATTGTGTGCTTGCAGATCTGCTGTTTTCACTACTTTTGTGTGACGGCCTTGTCTGATGAAGCAGGGCTTTACTTGCCGAAAAAACGTCGACATTTGAAACTTGGAGATACAAGGTTTCTGCCCGACAGTGACAATATCACGTACATATATGTAACCCCAGACATCGGCTATCTTGTATTTTACCTGATTATGAGCTCTCATTCTGTCAATGGTGAGTATGGCCTTCATGGAGGTCACCTCCATAGACCAACCAGGTCCTGGCGTCATTGCCGCTATCTCTCTCTCTCTCTCTCTCTCTCTCTCTCTCTCTCTCTCTCTCTCTCTCTCTCTCTCTCTTTTTTTTTTTTACAAGTTCTTGACAGTGTGCAGGTCCTTTTCTTTGATTTTATTATCAGAGATCGCCTTTTGAATATATGCATTTTTGCCCTACACTGCACCTGTCACCAACCGTTGAGGTGTGCATCAGTCTCGTCTTAAAAAAGCATCGACTGAAGGTGGAACTGTACAAATTTACTCACAGAGTAAAGCCCTTTGCACACAGGCGTGTTTATCCGCATGGATAAAACGGACAATTTCATTTAAAAAATAAATAAAACAATGATTCTCTACGACCTCATGCACACCGGATCCGAATTAGCCGTGCGACAAGTGGCTGCAGCCGTGCGTTTTTTTCCTCGATCGAACCCAGTACGATTTGTGCGTCTTGTCGCATGCGGTAAAAAACTCTGCACAGCATTGCACACCAAATCCAATGCGTTTTATTCATGCAGCAAACGAAAAAAAAAAAAAAAAAAAAACGCAACTGTCCTGTGTGCAAAGGGCTTTACAAAAAAAAAACGCTCAGGAAAACGGTCTATTCTGTTTGATGGTGGCTTTCCTTATCCTGTTCGCTATGTAAAGCTCTCATCATCATATAGAACACTTTAATTACAGATGTGACTACATATTCTATACTGTTTAGCTTGAAAATGGCTTCAGATTGAAATAGATTGATACCTGCTGATGCATGCATGCATGACGCTTTTGTTTGACAGTAAGTAATTAAGATTGACTTCAAAGACTTTTGATATAAAAATACACCAAGATTATCCCCCATTTCTTTTCCCATATTTCACATTGTTATCTGTCCCCAATATGAACGCAGATATGCTCTAAATTGGTCAAAAGCATTTTTCATTTCAGTTTGTGCGAATGTGCGTAGAGAAACTGCATGCATTTATTGTAAGATTTGTCGAAAAATTAAAAATAAATATTTAAAATGTATTTAAATTATGACATTGATTTTTTGCCAAACCCTCAGGCAGAACATTCCAAAGCTCTGGTAGCTTTGGTCTTTACATACAGAATGCCCCAAAGGGTGTGGACCTCAGGCAGTGCTTTGCTTGCATAGGGTGGCTAGCGGGGGTTGGAGTGAACCATTCAATCAGCCACCTGCTTCACACACACACACACACACACACACACACACACACACACACACACACACACACACACACACACACACACACACACACACACACACACACACACACACACACACAATTTAGGCACAATTTAGGCATTTAGTAGACTCTTTTAATCCAAAGCGACTACAATAAGCAGGTAATACATCAATATAATAAGCAAGATAGTATGTCAGACACACACACACACACACACACACACACACACACACACACACACACACACACACACACACACACACACACACACACACACACAGGCCATTGCACGCTTGACCTCAGAGAGTGGATAGAACTAGTGCAAGAAACTTATTTTGATATAGAGTGCTCAGTATCAAGGTGTGCGATTCTGCTTATGGCAGACTCTGCCACTTACATTAACGGATGAAAAGCCAAGGAGTAATTGCAAATTAGCAATTCATCAAGAAAGTTACGGTGGTCAGATCTTGCCAGGGAAGGCCTAAAATCATTGGGACCGCATGCAGGCGGAGGCCCACCATTTTAACAGTGTTATTATGTCAGCTCAGCCAGTGAAATGTCGCATGATAGTTAGTTCTTTTTGGGGGTACAGTATGTAATGTCCTTTGACAGAAGCCAGGCCCAATTTAACTGCCTCCTCTGACACACAATTTGGTTTTGGCTAATTATAGGGTGCAGTGGTCATAAATTATTCCCTGCTCTTTAGCTCTCTCTCTCTTTCTCTCTCTCTCTCTCTCACTTGCTCACAAGCACACACGCGCGCATGCGCGTGGGCACGCACACACTCACACACACAGGCTTGCGACAAACAAAATTACCCATCCGCTGATATTCACACTGTGTCTGAATGTCACACACAATGAGCAGTCGCGGGCTGCAGAAGAGCGGCCTGTGGAGCCGAGAAGGGGGGATGAGAGAGAGAGAGAGAGAGAGAGACAGATGGAGAGAGGGGAGAGTCTGATGGAAGAAAAGACGCAGGAGTTCATCTCTCCCCTGCTGTGAAAGGCCATTCATAAAATACTCAGCCCTCTACTATGACTCTCGCACGCTCTCCATGTATCAGACCTCACATGGCGCTAAGAATATCACCAGGCACGTTTTATTGTTGAGCCTCAAGCATAAAAAAAAGGATAATCCACTGGATGAAGACGACAGGCAAAGCCGGAACAAAAGTAGCATGCCGCGTTAGCGAGGGAACCTCGGCCACTGCGGTTTCCGTAATTATACGGAGACGCTCACAAGCATTGGCACATGGCTGGTGACATGTTCTGGCATAACTTAACAGATACGGGGAGATGAGCTTGAAGCAATGCTCACACAGTGAGGCTAGCTTCTGTTAAGTGGATTTTTGGCTGTGCTGCTGTGAAACGTGTCACTATAGCCTAACGGGGTAGTAGTGCCTATTCACACTGAGGAGGCACGTGTCTCTCACATATTCTCTTATCTTTAAGGTTTTTTTCTTTTGTATTATTTAGTCCTGGTGGTTTTAATTGTGTGAAACATTTCCGGAATAATGGAGCTATCACGCTGATCTAAATGTTGCAGAGTAAGCTAGTATCTTTCTTGCCCAGGGGGATTCCCCTTACGAGCGGTAGATGTTTGGTTTCCATGCAATAGAAAAGGCATTTAAATAATTTGGCTTGCATTGTGGATGATGAGGTGTGAGCTTGTGTTCCCACTTAAACCCTATATGTATATACTGTACTTCATTTCCCTCTACACCAAATCTCTTTGGCAAAGAATGACGACCTTGGATAATCTACAAGCTCAAGTGTTGCATTTTGAGCTTGTATATCATCTATTTTTCGCCTATTGTCGCCAAATGTTTGCCTATTATGCCCACCTTGTCTTTATATCTGATATCTTTGGGTGTGACGACATCTTTGGGTGGGACTCCCTATGGTAGGCCTATATGGATATGACTGACTCATAGCGAGAGCAACTGGATGACACAAGCATCGTAGCCAACAATATATCATGAAAAGCAAGGGAATCTCAGAGTTAGATCAGCTGTAACAATGACCCAGAGAGCTTACTATGTACCAGGGTATCTATTCTTACAACCCAGATACTCCAGCGACTACAGAGCCCTTCCCATTGATTCTTTTCAACCCTCTAGAACTACTTCACCTTGCGAACCACTTACGTGTTGAGGACAGGTTTATAGCCGATCTGCAAGCTCAAAACGCGTCTGCGATGAGTTGTGTGACTCGGAGCTTGTGGTTGAAGAAGAGTGGACAGACACACTGCAGTATGTGGCAGGCAGCTAACTATTGCTTATCTCCATGTGATGGTGAACTGGGAGTCAGTTTGTGCAATTATTTACAATTAATTTGACTATTACATAAACATCTTTACACATTGGGAGTTAATCTGTTCTAGGGCTCGCGCTGCTGCTGTTGCAGTCGCATTACATTACAGACATGATTATGTCTATCCGACTGTTGGAAAAAAACAAATTTCTTATAGAAAGCATTTGTATTCTCCTTCTTCCACCTCGTTTTATTGTTGTTTTTAATGTGTAAATAGGAAACTTTATTATGGAAAAAAAACTGTGTATTTTCCCTTTTTTAAATGGGTAAAATAGCATATTTTTTAACACATTTCCTTAACAGTTAATGGTTATGTAACCGATAAGGCTTAACAGTGACCGGTTAAGTGCATCTCTCCATTTGGCGATCCTTGCTTGTAATGTACACCATTGCAGCGGGTTTTGGCCTAGGTTTAGATAACCAGTCAAGCCTTTGGTCTTTTACAGTATTGGTTCTATGTAATTATTGGACTATGTATTTTAATTTTACGTTAGGTTAATATATGTTGTAGAACCACCAAGTGTTATATAGCCTACACTTTTATGGGTATATCATGGATTTAAGTTATATTGTGTTTAGTTGTTTGTCTTTTACCAACATCAAATCAAATCAAATAGCGGAGCTCTCTACGTCTTGGGTTTGAGTGAGAAATGGCACTTCCGCTTACCAGTGTCTGCTAGGTTATCAGGATGTTGTAAAAGGTCATGACGGCTGGGTGTCCCCGTCACATCAAATCAAATGTTTGTTGTTTGGTCACATGTCTTCCCATGCCACCACTATATACAGTAGTACTGCTTGGGAGTAAGTGCCCTGAGCTATAAGACCTGGTTCTCCTCCTATACATCAGGGTGTGGCTGGCAAGCTGGAGGCATTGGGTTTGTGTTTTGAAGCCAAACTTTAATGGCAGCGCTAAAGAGAAGGCCTATAAAGCTGCACTGGACAAAATGAATCAATGCACAGGATGCATACAGTATCCGTGCGCACGCACGCACGCACGCACGCACGCACGCACGCACGCACGCACACACACTTTCTCTCTCTCTCGCTCTCTCTCTAAATGTTGAGTATCCACCAGGGGAAAATGCTCCATTTCTCCCATTTCTTTCCTTGAATGAACTCACAGATCCCTCCCTCCTTCGATTTCTCTCTCTCTCTCTCTCTCTCTCTCTCTCTCTCTCTGTGTGTTTCATATACTGTACCTCTCTCTCACCCCCGTGCTCTTTCTTTTTTTCTTCCCCCTGTGTCCGACCTGCGCGAAGGAGCAGCTCTTTCATACTGTATTCCGTTCCTTTGAGTCCACAAAGGGCTCAGATAACGGTATCTCCCTTTCTGTCTCACTTCTCTAACATCTTATATTCTTTATAGTCTACCTAGCTTGAGGTCATTTGTTTAACACAAAGGCAAGCTCCCACACTGTTTGTTTACCATGGAACGAACGAGATATAGTAGAGAAGAGTATCGCACACACGCAGCACTTCTAAAGGTGTGTTCACTCCTTAAGAATAAGATGGAGCCAGAGAAGATTCAGAGGCATAGGCCTGTACAAACATGCAGGGGCGTCACACTGGGAGGGGAGGAGTGGGACTGAGTTACTAGGGCCCAATGTGGAGGGGCCTTAATTATTTTATACTTTAGCTATTGGAAAAATAGCAGATATACAAGCTCACAGCACGGCGCCGGCACCGAGTGCCGCGCTGCGAGCTTGTAGATCTGCTATTTTTGAAAAGATGTGAAAATGTGTGCAAATCTTTGAATATGTATTTTTTTTAAGCGAGAAACTAAATTCTGCTTCTGGGGGTCCCTGGAACTAAATATTTTGAGATGGGGGTCCATGGTCAAATACATTTCATTTTGGGGGCCTTTCACATGAAAAGGTTTGAGCACCACTGACATAAAAAAAATAAAAAACCTTAGAAGGATTTAGAAGACATTTATAGAATCGTGTCAAAAATATTGAAAGACCTGCTCAAATTATCACAGCTTTTCAAAAATAGCAGATCTACGAGCTCGCAGCGCGGCACTCGGTGCCGGCGCCGCGCTGTGAGCTTGTATATCTGCTATTTTTCAACGGCTAAAGCACAAAATAATGCATGATAGTGCGTTCCCATTCATGGGGGGGCCCCCACAGTGAATCCTTGTACCCAGGGCCCATGCAGAATTTTGGTGCGACACCCCTGCAAACGTGGCATGATAAAGTCAAATCCCTTTGTTGCTGAGGCAACGCGGTCTCCCTAGCAGAAGCTGGGGAGTGCAATATCGAAGACCACAGACAGACGTTATGAATGAAGACCCCCAGCTCCAGCTCCCCAGGGTGGGAACACTCATGTCATGGCTGCTTTCACAGACGTGGATTATATCTCTATGCTCCTTAGCTAATTAGCTTCTTCAACGGATATTTCCTGCTCAACCGCTTATACGCCACACTTCGCTACATTTAATAGCGGAAATAGCCAATCTAGCTCACGACCACAGCTTCGTTGGTGATGCGTTGTAGATCTGTTGTTTGCTTTCGGTGATGTTTGCTTGTTTTTACACGTCAGGAATAGGTACACCAGGGTTCATGTTTATCTTGCGTACAGTACACCTACCGATAGGTCAGGTGATGTTTACATTTTGTGTGGGCTAGAGGTGGGTGGTAATTCAGGGATGGAAAAAAACGACTGAAAATGAGAGGGATAGAGGGCATTAAAGGGATAGTTCACCCAGAAAATGTAGTCTCTCTCTCTATCTCTCTCTCTTGTTCCCTATGGAGACACAAAGAGTCTCCTCAAATTATTGGCTTAGGAAAGTGACAAAAACAAACAAAAAAGAAAATCCATGAATTCAAGTCTCCATGGGGTGAGTATTTTTTTGCATTTGTAGTCCTAAACGGCCAAGTTGAGGACCAACACAGGTGTTTCAAATTGTCTGATTGGCATAGAACTAAGTGTTTCATGCCAATCAGGACACCTGTGTTGGTCCTCAACATGGCCGTGTAGGACTACAAATGCAACCCATGAATTGCCTTCGCCAGCCATCCAAGCCCATCATTACATTTTAAGGTATCCAGACGATTGGTATAGGCAGAGATAGACAATCTTCTGGCAATGCGAGACTAGAGTTAATATCGTTATGGCTGCCGCTCTTGCCATATGGCCTCCATATCTGGCAGGCACGTGCACTGCACACATAGACATCAAAGGGGGCTTGATCCCCTGCCCTTTTATCCATCTGTAGAAAGTGTCCTCTCCAGACCATGAATGCAGTTTTTACTATGGTGAAAGAAATGCAAATGCCCTCTTTCCATGCCATACTTTAAGGCAGCATTCAAGAGAATTGCCTTGTCCAAACTCTCCTGAACTTGATTGCAGCATCTTATCTTGAAATAATTGCCCTCTCTGTGTAGAAATCTATGCTGTTACGCCACATCTCCAGTATTGACTTGATTATGCTTAGTTTTGAGCAGTATCAAGTACCGAAATTAGCCTATTGCTATTTTCAATATTTTCACCAAAAAGCCCTTTTAGAAATGTCAGCCCCTGCTGTCTGGCTTGGGACTGGTGTCAGTTCCGACAACAACACCATAGCCTCCGCTGCCGCTAATATCAGCCGCTCCTCCCTCGGCCCAGGGACGCAAGATTTAAGCCATGCAGATAATGCACGTTACGCGCCTGTGGCTTATTCATCATGATAAATACCCCACTTACCCTCCTCGTTCTCCTGCTATACTGTAGATAGATTACTATTCAAATGACGGTGGCTCCCTCCACATTTTGGAAAGTACTGTAGGCAGCAGTCATATGCGAGGCATAAATTGGCTCGAGCCAGTGACAGCGTGCTGGCGTCGCACAATATCCCCGCCGTGATGTACTGTGTGCCCGCGTGTCATAATGCACTATTACTGCGTTTTGAACATGCTTTGGTGAGCGCTGTGTCCGTGTCGCCCCGGTCAGATTAAAGTCGTAAAACTTGGCGCCAGAGGTGACGTGACATTTGGCGAGGGCTGTAAAAACCTCTGCAGTCTCTAATACCGATGCTGTAAATTCAAAAGCCTGTGCCCAGAACCCATGTGTCAAGTAGATATTTGCATGGTTTTACTCAAATGCTTAATGTCAGGTTAAACATGTGTGTGTGTGTGTGTGTGTGTGTGTGTGTGTGTGTGTGTGTGTGTGTGTGTGTGTGTGTGTGTGTGTGTGTGTGTGTGTGTGTGTGTGTGTGTGTGTGTGTGTGTGTGTGTGTGTGTGTGTGGATGCACTTGACCATGATTTACCATCTGTTTTATGTACCATACTGTACTGTAAATGGCCATTAGCCAATATACACTTAGCCAATTTGCACTTAACATTATGTATTAATGCTCGCATCCACAACTACTGTATGGAACACTATGTGTGAACAGTCAGTGTACTGTGAGTGTACTTCACAGCACGTGCAAACCTGCCCGTGCATGTACATCAGGGACGTGCAGAGAATGTTAGAGAGGCAGGGGCTGAAATTTCTAAAAGGGGCTTTTGGTGGAAATATCGAAAATAGCAGACCTCCAAGCTCACAAGTTGTGAGCTTGGAGGTCGGCTATTTTCGTTGCGCGATTCACACTGAACTAAGCATAATCAAGTCAATTCTGGATATGTGGCATACGTAATTGATTTCTACACAGAGAGGGTAATTCTTTTCACATAAGATGCTGCATTCAAGTTCAGGAGAGTTTGGACAAGGCAATTCTCTTAAATGCTGCCTTCAGGTATGGCATGGAAAGAGGGTGCATTTGCATTTCTTTCACCATAGTAAAAACTGCATCCATGGTCTGGAGAGGGCACTTCAATGCAATTTACAGATGGATAAAAGGGCAGGGGCTCGAGCCCCCTTCTTTGATGTCTATGTGTGCACGTGCCTGATGTACATACACACAGCTGTGAGTGTACGGTAGGTGCGTATATCACACGTCGGTCGTGCACCGCGTGTTCCCATGTGCCTGTGTGTCTGTGTTAGCAAGACAGCGCCGCTATCAGCTCCATCCATCAGGGAGGAGCACGGAGAGAGAGAGAGGGAGAGCGATGGGGACAATGAATGACATTGGCAGGCAGGCATAGCGCTGTAGAACATCCTTTCTCTCCCAGGGACACAGAGCTGATTGCTGATAGCAGATGTGTCTCTAATTGTGGGGGGGTGGGGGGGATTGGAAGCCCAGGGTACGTCTGTCTCCTGTGCATCTGCCTATGTGCCAGGAAATCAAGAACCCCCTCGTCGCGCACGCACACACACACACAAGCTCACACGTGCACATTCTCCCTCCCCCTGGGACCCCAATCACGGCTCCTAATTAAGGGTCTTATCTCTGTCAATCAGCATGCGTTTCGCTGTGAACCGTGGCCCTCCGCACCGATGGCTGACAGAGGGATGGGTATATCGGTCACGGGTGGGGTGGTCTGATGACGATGCTAGGGTGGATGAAAATGAACAGTGACAACCTGCATTGTCATTGGAGTGCTTAAAAAAACCCTGAACGTCTATAAATGAGTATTACCCGGTTATTTGAGTTAACCCTGTAGCTGTGTCCACGGGCTCAGCACAAGGTAGCTACTACTTCTACTCACCTAACCAAAGGTAGTTTTGCGTTGTCGAAAGTCTATTCTCCGTGGTGGGAAACCTCTCAGCACCCCACCCACTCTGTAAAATACATTATTTTTGTCATGAAATAAAATGCATCCACCTCGAGCCAGGGAGCGAGCCACCGAAGACACAACCCGGGAACTAAGCGGCGGTCGAGTTGGATGCGGTTTATTTCATGACAAAAATAATGGGGGTGGGGTGCTGAGAGGTTTCCCACCGCAGAGAATAGACTTTCAATACATTTTGTTAGGTGAGTAGCGAAGTAGTTTAGTTTATTTTGACTGAAGTTGAGCCCTCGTAGGGGTAGAGAAATCCTGGTCTAGTTTTTTAGTCAGCCGCCCACAGTGGCGGCTCCAGGGGGGGGCGATGAAGGCGTAGCACCCCCTAAGCCCCCCCACCCCACAAACCCAATACTGATGAAAAATATTTAAGGAAAAAAGAAATAAAATGTATATGAATATGTGAAAGACAATTGACTGACTTCTATGTAAACCATACTATAAAATCATACTTTGTATGCTGGAAAGCATCTTCACCCTCACAAAAACCCTATCCGATCACCTACAGTCCACAGATTTGGAGCTGGAAACTGCCAATGATCTGGTCTGTTATCCATAACATAGGTGCGAGTGAATCACGTTTGTCATATTAGTATATTCATTATTGTTTGTTGCCAAAATGAATTCGCCCCCGCTCTAAAAAAGCCAGCTCCCCCATAGCCCCCCCACAATTCTCTGGAGGCGCCGCTGGGCGCCCACCAGAGCTAACCACAAGGGTGCGTCCTTTTGCCCTCTTCATTATGTACCCTGATGAATGCAGTATAGCTCTCAGGACAGCTATCTGATTGAATTCTCTGAGGACACTGTGGGTTGCTGTTCTCCCTTCAAGGTTCACGATCAGACGACGTGCATGTTCTCACTGACTTTATTTCCTGGGGTGATAACAGCTTCTTGGACTTATGATTGAAGCAAGGAACCGAGGAATGATATTGCTTTGATATGCTTGCTTTGATATGATAAGCCAAAGAGCAGTGGTGTAAAGTACTAAGTAGATTTACTTAAGTACTGTACTTAAGTACACTTTTGATTTATTTGTACTTTACTGGAGTATTTCCAATTTCCAATACTTTTACTTCTACTCCACTACATCTCGGATCCAAATATTGTACTTTTACTCCACTGCAATTATTTGAAAACTTTAGTTACTAGTTACTAGCATATATAAATTATAATATTTTAAAACATACATGAACCACTTTAGCCCTATTTTATACTGCGGCTATTTGAAAATAGCCGATCTACAAGCTCACATGTGGGCATGTAGATCGGCTATTTTCAAACATTTTGTACTTTTACTTTTAGTACTTTAATTATATTTTGATGCCAACACTTTCATACTTTTACTCAAGTACATTTTGAAATCCAGACATTTACTTGTAAGGGTGCCCACAGACCAAAATACCTAGAGTGGAATCCGCCAATGCATTTCAATGAGAATGGAGCGTTTTTTTGCCAGTAGAGGATTTGTGCAAAACACGCTGCATTCTCATTGAAATGCATTGGCGGATTCCACTCTAGGTATTTTGGTGTGAGGGCACCCTTAGGGTGCCCTCAGACCAAAATACCTATGAGAGTGGAATCCGCATTCCTCCAATGCATTTCAATGATAAGGGAGCGTTTTTTTGCAGAAATCCTCTGCTGGCATGAAACCGCTTCACTCTCATTGAAATGCATTGGCGGAACGCGGATTCCACTCTCATAGGTATTTTGGTGTGAGGGCACCCTAACAGAGTATTTCTACAGTGCAGTATTGATACTTTTACTTAAGTAAAACATGTGAGTACTTTTTCACTGCCAAAGAGTGCATGTACACAATGAAAATACATGCAGTAGCAACGGTATACAGTATACAGTGCAAAGTACAATATGTGCAATACAGGTTTGACCAAAAAATAAAAATAAGAATAAAATAAACTGTGTGTGTGAGCAAAATAATCTTTACAGATTGAAGATATGACAGTTTGGTCACTGTTCAGGGCTCAGATATAGCCAGAGGGAAAATCTCTATTTAGATGATCTATGGCGCAGGGCGCAGAATACAGGTCGCAAAATGCATCGGGATGTTTCCCCTCTACTTTTGCAAGCAAAAAGGGCACTTTATCTGGGTGAAAAGTGAGGCTCATGGCACAAACAGGTTGTATTTAGATTCTGGATTTGTCATGGGCGTGTTTTGGGCATAACAAATTCACCCAAGCAGAATAAGGTGCGCTTTGCGACAAAATGTGAAAAAGTGTGCCACCATTTACCGTAGCAGTTTTAATAATGTTAAATACATCCGTCATATCTTGTGCAATAGTCACTCACTCATTCCCAGTTCTTCTTTATTTAAGCAGAAATAGATAAAGAAAGCCAACATGCAATGTGATGACAGGGATTTGAAGATATTCTATCAGTAATAAAGTGTATAGGCTACAGTAAATGCATCATCATTCTCTCCCTTTCTCTCTCCCTCCATCTCTCCTAGCGGCTCGTCCCGTGCAAAGAAACCGGCCACTTACCAAATGCATAATATATTGATAATCTGGCCCATATTAATTTAAGTTACTATGACAAGCTCCACCGACTGTCCCTCAGTCTGTCTGTCTGTCTGTCTGTCTGTCTGTCTGTCTGTCTGTCTGTCTGTCTGTCTGTCTGTCCGTCATATCACGGCCCCACTCTTATCTCCGCCTCCGTCGCCTCTATCCATGCCAAACTTTGCACACACATTCCTTGGCTGTCAAACCCCAGCCTCCAGCCCTGATGTCTCACATGGCCCTTTTCTAGCGCCACCATGAGGCAGATCTTTGCAAAACACATTTTTGGACACTGCTCCTACAGATTTTGCCCTAAAATCACGCAAAGCGGTACACAGTATCTCTAGTCATGTCATCAACATGGATCTGTCCCATTTCCCATATCTGATTGGCTACGATTGCCTTCTAAAGTTTGTGTATGCGACCTAACAGTCGCTTATCTCCCGATATTTGGACCTTTAAAAGGTCAGTAGCCTGTATCGCTTCACATTTTGGGGTTTGATCCGGTCGGGAGCGGAAACCACTCTACGTCATGTTGTAGTCCTCAAAGGACTACAATTTGTCCAGAAAAATCTAACCGGATTCAGTTTTAACCCAAAATAATTTGCCTGCGCTCAAGGACATACTTTTAGGGCCTACCTAATAAACCCCTTGATGTGGCGTAGTTTTGGTATATGCATCTTTTAGTCCAACTCGTAGCGACTGGCAAGACTACATTAGGCTACTCGAGGGATTGGGGGTTGGGGATTGGGGAAACAAACGGGGGGAACCAAAACAAAGCGACGCCGCTTCTTCTGCTTGTGGAGACCAGATCAAACGGCCCGTTGTAAACGAATACCAGGCTTTCCTCTTAGGAAAGACTGGTGATGCGAGATTACATTTTAAGACCATGGGCGCTAAATAGCTGGAAGATCATTTGTTACCTATAACAAGGTGGGCACCGGGTGTAAAAATGACAACTGCATTGGTCGTAAAATAGCCATTATAAATGTGCTGCCTGCCTCTTTGTGCTGTCTTGTGCTGGGTGGAAGATATAGTCCCTTTCATGTTTCCCTCTGTTAGTGACTTTGTGACAACATAGGTGTTTGCCTGATCATAAACAGTCCATAGCTGAATGGTGAGGCTTTTAAAGTCCCTTTAGCTCTGCTCAAACACCTTCTGGCGTACGTGTCCTGCATGGAAGGAACGTACCGGTAAGTCCCATGTTTATGTGCTCTGCTAAGCACATAAACCTCTGCAGGGCTCGCTGGTCCTCCTGGGAACGGCTACATTTTCTCACATGTCTCTGAGGTGGCGCAGGTGCAGTGTTGTTTTTGACAGCACATTTTGATTTAGTTTTAGTCTTTTGAATAAAATGTAATTTAGTTTTAGTCATAATTCAGTCACCTGAAAAGTTTTAGTTTTAGTCTAGTTTTAGTCGACTAAATATCATAAGATTTTAGGCGACTACATCTACAGTTGATTTAATCGGCTGAAATGTATTTTGGCAGGCCTTGATGGCAGTGTAAGACTGATTTTACGCTTGGTTTGCGTGCTGAAAATAGCCGATCTACAAGCTCACAATGCGTCATAGCGCCAAACATAAAATGACTCTCTTCTCCACCATAGTCCCCCAACATTTTAGTCTAGTTTTTATTTTGTTGACGAAATTGTCAATATATTTAGTCTTAGTTTTAGTCATCACCGCTTAGTTTTTATCTAGTTTTCGTTAGTGGAAAAAACGCAGTCGATAAAAATGTTTTGTCATAGTTTTAGTCGACAAAATCAACACCACACAGGTGCCTAGCCCTCCTCAATATCTTGAATTATGGCAGGGGTCTTCAACGTTTTCAGGCCAAGGACCCCTTAGCAGAGAGAGAGATGAAGCAGGGACCCCCTCTACATATAGTATAAACGTGTGATGGAGATTCTCATCGATTTCATAGATAGATCCATAGACTTGTTTGACACTTAACCACTTAAAATTATCGTCGATACTTAGTAAACTTGACCTTTCACTCTGTACTTGTACTCTTTTTTTTACCTATACGAAACCTTTGCTGATCTACAAGCTCTCAACGCCTTGCCCTGCGAGACGCTGAGAGCTTGTAGATCTGCTATTTTTGGCTGAAGTTCTCCTCCGAGAATAGGGATCCTATCGCACAAGGTTTGGCGGCCCCCTGCAGTAACTCTTGAGGACCCCCTAGGGGTCCCGGACCCCCTGTTGAAGACCCCTGAATCAGGGACAACCGAGAATTCACATACTGGGACACAATTATTTTCCTATCAGGCCCATCGTTCTCTTTTGTTTTCCCTCTTTCTCACCTATTTTATTGTGAGTCTACAGAAAATGTCTGCCCGGTTTTACAATCTCACAAGGCAACATAGAAACAGCCCAAACAGAAAATGCATTCTAAGATTATCAGAGTGAAACAACAAGACTCTTTCTTTCTGTAACCAACGAATCCTTCGAAGGCTGCAAGCATTTTGGCTTCTCATCGATATGTTCTAGCAAGTGAAATGTATCTCTGTTGCCATCAGGACATTCTTATATTTTACCCACTTGCAAAACTAACCGCCATACAAAAATGTTTATCCCCTTGGCAAACTGACTGCTAAATGCTTTTTAAAGCCACATTTAGCTCCTTTGTTTTTTAGTGTTGTAGGCTACTGCACAAGTACTATACAATGTTTAATTGTTCATAATAACGCACAGATAACACATGTACAAACTAAACGCATACTGCTGAACACGAGCAAGAAGCTCTTCCTCAGGAAGCATTGCCATAATTTAATCGTCCACACCACAACTACATGTATAAAAAGAAATACAATGGTGAACAATAGTTGTTTCAGTGCTTTGTGTGAATAGACCTTGACTACTTTCAAACGTACTGCTATAATGCTTTACACAGTACAAAGAATTACAAACAATTAAAGGTCTTTTAATTCTGGTCTCCTTTTACCTTTTTCTGTATGGCTATGTGCAGGGAGTTAAATGTTAGATCAGGGGTCTTCAACCTTTTCAGGCCAAGGACCTCTTAGCTGAGAGAGAGAGATGAAGCAGGGACCCCCACAACCTTTGTATAAGGAGGAGAAAGGTTTCTATCACACAAAGATTTGGAGGACCCCCTGTAGTAACTCTGAGGACCCCCTGTTGAAGACCCTTGCTTTACACCGTACTGTAGGTCTTTTAATTCTGGTCTGCTCTTAACTTTCGCTGTATGGCTATGTGCAGGGGGTTAAAAGTTAGATTGTTTTAACAGCTGATGCTACCAGGTCAATGAGGGGGCCAGAAACAGGGTAAAACGCGAAGGTTTGGCAGACCAAGTGAGAACTTCAAGAGTAGGGCTGCAACGATTAATCGTAATCAAATCGATCATTCAATTAGTTGCCATGCCAACTAATTTAGTAATCCTAATCTAATCGGCAACTAATTGCTGGAATTTTCAGAAAGAGCGAATACACTTCCCGGCACCGGCGCCTGCTGCGGCGTCGGCAGAAGTGCCGACAACAGGCACCAGCGCCGGGAAGTGTATTCGCTGTCCCTCGGAATTTTTTATCAATACCGTGCCAGAATATAGGGTCAAGATAAAAAAATACGACTTGAATATTTATTTTTAAATTACCTTTTTGAAAAGAATACTGTTACCCTTTAGTCTGACAAATGTGTAGCTATATTCTTTAATCAGTATGCAGTCAGAAAAAGGTATTTATTTATCTTTTGTAGGGCTGGGATGCGATTAACATTTTTAATCTAATTAATTACAGGCTCTGTGATTAATTAATCGCAATTAATCGCACATCGATATTTGACCTGAGAAGAATTTTTTTTCAAGTAAAACACATTTTGTTGTACGAGTGAATCAACAAGTGAGTTTTTTAAATCTAAATTTCGCATCCACTGGGCCAAGCAAAGCACTCTGATCGGCTACTTCTCCCTTTGAGTTTGTTGTCTCTTCTTGGTTGGTGCATACCGCTATGATCGGTATGACCGAAACTGAAGGTTCTGTGGTGCAAAAACTAAATGCGATTAAAATGTGTTAATTTTCTTAATCGCGTAAATATTCTGTAATTAATTAATCGCAATTAATCAGTTAAAGTCCCAGCCTTAATCTTTTGTCTTTTATTAGAAACCTAATCGGCAGCAACATGTAATAAATGATGTATTTTTGAATGGATTATTCATCTTTAATGTTTTTTTTTGTAGTTAAAACATGTCTACAAGAAACTCAAATCTAGGTAATAGCTAAATACATGCCATAATCCGACGAATCGTTTAAATAATCTACCGATTAATCGATTATGAAAATAATCGATTAGTGGCAACCCCTAGTCAAGAGGAGAGGAGAGAAGAGTGAAACAAAAGGATGAGCGAATGAAGAGGAAGCTTAGAGGGAGAGATAAAAAAATGGAAGCTTAGACCAGGGGTGAAGCGAGCTGGAGTATACGCAGAGAGAGAGAGAGAGAGAGAGAATTGGCACCACTCTTTTCCCCTCCCTGTCTCGCCTCCGCATGCCTGTGCTGTGTCTGGGCATCTCTTCAAAATCAATTTAAGAAAATTACCATTCAACCAGAGTTCCATCATTAGGGTTTTATAATTTCATCTTGCCTCTCCAGTGCCTTCATCCCAAAGCCCCTCAGTTCATCTCTGCAGCACAGCCCTGGTGAATAATTAACGGTGGTCGTGAGCAGGGAGACGGTGAGCTGCACACTCACTCCATCATTCACACTCACACACACACACGCACGCACGCACGCACGCACGCACGCACGCACGCACGCACGCACGCACGCACGCACGCACACACACACACACACACACACACACACACACACACACACACACACACACACACACACACACACACACACACACACACACACACACACACACACACACACATTTGGCGTAGGCATTCTTTTAACTCTTTCCCTCAGGGCCGGCCGTTTCGGGGCCCCAGGCTAAGCAGAATTTGATTTGCCCCCAAGCTTTCTTTAAACTGGCAGTGGGAGAGAGAGAGAGAGACAGACAGACAGACAGACAGACAGACAGACAGACAGACAGACAGACAGAGCTGGAGAAAGAGCCGTTCCTCAACATCTGATTCATTCTGATTAAGATTTGGCATTCATTTCAGCAAATGATAGTTCTATATCCCACAACCTTAATTAGAATTGCCCCGTGTGTTTGTGTGTGTTTCCATCTGTAACTCCACGTTCAGCATTTGTTCAATTGTCTAAAAAACATAATACAAAAATCAATAACGCATGTACCTAGCCCAACATCAACTTTATCACCTTCAGATGTGTCTCTACTTCTCATAATCCCCAAATGTTTAAAATATTTTCCCAAATTTTGGCCTGTAGGCGGCTTTGTCCTGTGATGCGATTTACATCACAAATGGGCGTCAACAATCCCAACTGCCTGCAAGCAGACATGGAGTGAGGGGGAGGGGCGCAGTTCCAGAGAGAGCAACATCACAGTCTGTCTGCTTCACACCAAGGGGCTGTAGGCTAGTTATAGATTAATGCTTTAGTTGAATGTTTGAGTTTTCCTTGCCTTTCTCCTTGGTGCCAGCTGGCAGGTAAACATATAGCATATGGTCAGTGTGATACAATCACAACAATTCATTCAAGATATACTTTTCATCCTCAAAGGCACATACTGTACTAGCCTGCCTGGTAAACCATGGCATGAATTCACATTATCATGTGTAGACCTAGCCCTGAAACATGACGGTCGTATGACACCACCGTCATTCTTCCACCTCAACCTGGTTTGGAGCTAACCATAAATCATAACTCTTGTAGAGTGCTCTTATTTTGAAGATGTTTACCCTCTACAAGAGTTATAAAGGGGAGCGGGGACACTCTTGCTTTTCTGCTCCAAACATGTTCAAATGCAATATATAAGGTGCTCACTGCATTGTCGAAAAAGTTTTCTATCGAACCGCCAACTCGCCATGTGTTAGTCCATAGGTTTCCAATAAATTAATGTTTACTCAAACTTGTCTCGGAATCTCATCGCTTTCCTTGTTTACCACAATGTTGGGTGAAAATGGCACGGAAGGGCATTTGTACATGTTTGGAGCAGAAAATAGACAGAAGGGCTCACCCAGCAAGAGCGTCCCTGCTCCCCTTTATCAACGTCTTCAAAATAAAAGCACTCTACAAGAGTTATGATTTATGGCTAGTTTGGAGCGGGGTAGCCCATTTGCCACGGCAGACAAAACAAACATTCAGATTTCAAAGTGATTCCCCAAGGCTCATGTGTGTCAGAATGACGTGCCGCTCCCGTATTTAATAAAAAGCATTTTAATCCGATCGTTTTCTGTTTTCCTTTGTATTTCCTGGTGTTCCCCATGCGCATCAACCCCATCTATCGGTTGTAATGTGCTTAAGTCCTCGGACAATCGGGTAAAACTTTATTTTTGAAGTCTGAAGTTTGAAGTCCAAACTACAACCTCCAAGGACCCCCAGAGCTCCAGGGACTCCCAGGTCCCTGGGGGACCCCCAGATGTAAAAAATGACCAAATGTGCCAAAATGACCAAATGACCACCCCAACGGGGCTGCTCACGGGGAATTCCCGGGGACCACCGACTCCTGGTGCTCCAGAACGGATGCAAAAGTGGTGGCGCCCCCAGTGGAGGACCCCCTCCACTGCAGCTCACATAAAATGCCGTAACTTGGGCTAGGAGGGTCCGGGAGAGCCGGGGCCGGTACCTATTCGTCCGCCAAGGCAACGCGGACACCCCACCCCTCATTTCTCACATGGCCCTCTTCTAGCGCCACCATGAGGCCGATTTTTAAAACACATTTTTGGACACTGCTCCTACAGTTTTTGCCCTAAAATCACGCAAATCGCTACACAGTATGTCTACACTCATCCCATCACCATGAATCTGTCCCATATAGCGCCACCTTCAGGCCGATTTTTAAAAACACATTTTTGGACACTGCTCCTACAGATTTTGCCCTAAAATCACGAAAATCACTACACAGCATGTCTACACTCATGTCATCAACATGGATCAGGAAGATTTTGGAAAAACTAATTTTTGCCCTATTTGTGGAGATAAGCGACCTACGGTCGCTTATCTCCCGATTAGGGAGTCTTACTGGTATGAAGTGAACATCTACTGTTGTATGAAGTGAACATCTATTGAAGAATGGCTAAAATAGCCAATCTACAAGTCAATCGGTCAATTTTCTTTAAAGATTTGTTTTGGGGCTTTTATGCCTTTATTGATAGGACAGTAGACTGACACGAAATAGGGAGTGACATGCAGCAAAGGTTGTCGGGAACAGGACTCAAACTCACGACACGCTGATGCCGTGGTATGCGCCTGGACCACTAGGCCAGCGGGTGCCCCATACAAGTCAATATATTTGAAATCTTTGTATACCTATAATGACACGGCTAATCTAGGGACGCCATGTTGAAGAAACAAATACTCAGTAACTAAAATAAGTTTCATCTTTATTTCATGCTTTTCTGGCAGCTGGGCTACAATGAATAATCTGCTGTGCTGTAAAAAAGTGAATGTCACTTATAAATATGCAATTGGCTGAAAGCTGTTTTTTTGTTTCATAGTTCGTTGTTTTATGTGAACGGGGGAAAAAATAAAATAAAAACATGCTTGCTTGAGGGCCTCCTGTGGCCATATAGGGCCATAAGCGTCCATTTATTAAACTTTACTTTTGCCTTGGGCATAAGTGTACCGTCTTTCAGTTTTTTACTTTAAAAAAAACTTTGTGTGTTGTGCTCCCTCAAGGATGCCATTACTCAGAGACTAGTTATTTTCATGAAAAGGTGGAGGAGTTTGCCATAGACGTCAATGCACATCCATGCTGCTCACACACACACGCACATGTGTGCGCGCGAGCACACACACAAACGCATTCACACGCACACACGTACACACACACACACAGCATATTGGCTCTAGTCTAACCCAGGGTTAGACTTAGCCCCATATAGAACCTCACCTGTCGCTGCATACTGTTGTGCTCCGAGACGAGGTCCTATAAAGATTTCCCCGTGGGGGAGGAGAACGCCTCCAACGTTTAGGTAGAAAACACTTTTCCCAAAATTGTATCCACAAAGTAAAGGTAGTTCCGAGCTCCCAGACTGTGATAACCTAACCAGGGTCAATAAAACATGAACCAGGGCACGAAACAACCCCTTAAAATCGCTAGTTTTGTCAGCCGGTATAATGTTTACAAGCCTGGAAGTTGCAGCCGGAATGGCAGCATTAGCGCCTCCTCTGGTCGAATTTCCAGGCAGAAAGCCTGGTGGGCGAGATTAGACCGGCTGACAAAACTAGCGATTTTATGGAGTTGTTTCGTGCCCTGGTTCATGTTTTATTGACCCTGGTTAGGTTATCACAGTCTGGGAGCTCGGAACTACCTTTACTTTGTGGAACAAACTTTGAACCCTCGCATCCCAGTCTGAGGAGAACTTTAGCGAAAAATAGCAGATGTACAAGCTCTCAAGAAAAATAATTTCTGGGCTCAAAGTTTGTTGTACACCAGGGTCTCATTGGTCAAACTTTGCAGGACGTGCTGTGATTGCGGGACGCTAGCCAATGGGTGAAAGAAAAGACAGTAGGCTGCCCCTCCCGACAGCTTACATCTCACATAGTCACATAGTGCTAATATAAAGCGCCTGTGGTCAATCATATTACCCAGCAAACAGAGCCCTTTCCCTCTAATTTTGTAACTGTGGATGAGAGATGTAATCCTGAATACAGTATGTTTCGAATGTCAAGTTAATGTTGGCCAACACTTTGCTGAGTTGGCAGACCTCCATGTTGTGGAGTGTGCTCACTGAAAAGAAATAGTTTCCCTCTCAATATTCTGTCATTATCTGTTCTACTCTCATGCCAGATAGTGACACACAGTCCACTTAACACATATGGAGATTGTCAGTGCAACTCCATTGCAGAATCTACAAAACAATTGAAAAAAAAAAAAGAAATGACTATAGTTCTTCTTCCAAAAAGGCCACAAGATATCATACAATTGCTCCACACTCATGCAGCAAAATGCCTCCAAATGATCCCACTGCGAGTGGAAACGACCTTTGCACCATTAATTATTGTCACGACAGCTATTGTTTTATGTAAACGTTCAAGCATGCACAGTGCACACCAAAACCTCGGCTTGGGTGTAACCACTGACAAGGAGATATTTTGCATTCTCGTCGAGCAGAGCGTACACTGAATAATTGTTTGAATATGAGCCTCTTCCACTCACAGTGTGATTATTTGGCTTAAGACATGGATTATGCTGCACAAGCTTTATGGAATAATTGTATGGGTCGTACTCCCCCCCTTAACTAACAACCTACAGTTGTTTTGGAGCTATGAAGTAACACTGGTAGCAACCTCCCTGTAGGTCAAGTGGACAAAGACAATAGTCCAGGGGCGCAGGAGGCATCTTAAAAGTGAAGGGGACATATCTGGGAGGTATGTGCGCGCGCATAGCGCGCGCGAAAAATTTTGGGGTATCCCCCCCACTTTTGGTGATATCCCCCCCACTTTTGCCCCGAGGAGGGGGGGACATATCCCCTCCACTTGAGCTGAATTACACAGTTGTTTTACGCAGATTTCAAGGCATTTTTAAAATGAAATACACATGAATTCATTAAGTCTATATTAGATCTTTTTATTGAAGGAGTAACAGGCCAACAGCTGCAGCACTTTATTTTTATACACAGTATATATATTTTTTCCCCTAAAAATATACTGTATTACCAGAGATCACACTAGTATTTTAAACTGCCGGTCAGCGTGACATGGCACGATTAAAATCTACCAGACATCTAATAAAAAGACCTTTCATAGATATCTGTATGCATTAATGACAACCAGGTCCGTATAAAAGCAGCCTAACACAACCATAAGCATTATGTTTTGGATTGAACTGTTTGAACATGTCCCCCCTGGCAACAGGACATAGGCAGAACTAGCACGTTAAAGGGGGCCCAAATGTGAGAGGGGGTTTTCGATGGACGATCATTTGCATTGACCATCATTTGGACTTAGACTGACGGGCAGTCGGAGGCCCCCCTGACGGCCGAGGCCCGTTTCAATTGAAACCAATGAAACATAGTTAAGGCCGCCAATGTGTACAGTATAATCGATCATATTTGCGGCTTTTTCTTGGACCTGAACACTGGAGGGGATATCCCCCCCACCCAAAAAAAGTGGAGGTGTTAATCCCCCCCGTCCCCCCCTACCCCCTGCGCGCATGCAATAGTCCTACGTTTCAACTAACTTGAAAGCGGCAACAGCAATGTATAAGCTGAAGAAAGTGGTGAATATACAGTACATTTTTGTAAGGTAGTAAAAACAGATGTAACCAAATCTTTCATCGTTCTGTTTTATCATTGAGTTTTATTATGAGATCCCAGTCCATTCAATTACATACAGTACTGTATCATACTGTACACTATTTAGACCTTTTACAAGTACAACGTATTGATCGACCTGCAGTTCAAAATCCATATTTCTATGAGAAAGCAACATGTGCTCCAGTAGTTGATCTCCCTCTCTGAGCTCCCTCACCGACCTCAGACCTTGTTCCAGGCCATAGAAAACCCTGCTGACTGACTGGCTTGTGTCCTGGAGGTGTATCCAATGAATCCTAAATTACACACATTTGCAATTACATCACAAAAGAGAAAGGCACGCACATCCAACCAGGCTTACGCGCCGAACCAAGAGAATCATTTTTTATCACCCTAAATGACACAAGATTCAATTATACTGAAGGGAGTTTCTCTGTGTGCAAAGTTCATATTCTTGTTTCTGTTGTTGTTCCAGCAAATTACATTCTAAGTTTGGATAGATTGCAGAGCAGTGGGAGGTGCTAGGATTACATTAGTAAATGTTGCAGTCAGCCTGGAGCCATGCTGGTAGTTGTTTTACCAAATTACAAGTCAGTGGGAGGTGAACAATATTTGCCATAATACGGTAACTGCACGTTACACTATGCGCAGATTGCGCACGCACACATGGTAGGGATTTAACATATCTTTGAGCGCGGTGCTCCTGGATGGAGCAAAGCGCCAACATCTGGCTCCAACATCTGACTTTGTCCGGTCCCCAAAACATCTCTGGATTCCTGAAGCGTGGCCTATACATTTGGCTTAGATCTTGCCAACATCTTGGCACAAATGGCTCAAAGAAAATGTCCGATCCTAGAAAAAAACTTCCTGGCTCCCCAAAGAAATGTCTGAGCTCTGAAGTGTGGTCTACATCTGGCCTACAGTATATATGGCCTACATATTGGCACAAATGGTTTGTTTGTTGTTCACCCAGGGTCCCATTGGCCAAGCTTTGCGGGGCGCTTAATGAAATCAACTCATACTGTAAATGGCACTGCTCTCACTCTAGGTGTGATTTTCTTTTTATGTTAAGAGCAAATTATTCCCCCCCTTTTCCTCCCAATGTATTCATTATGTCAGTTCCCAAATCTCCCACACAGGGACATGCAGAGAATGTTTGAGAGGCAGGGCGGGCTGACATTTCTAAAAGGGCCTTTTGGTGAAAATATCGAAAATAGCAGACCTCCAAGCTCACAACGCATCGCAGAGCTTGGAGGTCGGCTATTTTCGATGCTTGATTTATACACAGAGAGGGCAATTCTTTCAACATAAGATGCTGCATTCATGTTCAGGAGAGTTTGTACAAGGCAATTCTCTTGAATGCTGCCACAGTCTGTTCAAGATGTTGCCGCATGGAAAACGGCTACGCAGTCTCAAAGCTACTAGCAACAGACTGCAAAAAAGCTTCTTTCCACAGACAATCAGGCACATGAACAATCTGTTAAAGACGAGAGTGGTCCAGAGCCAAAATAATCGCTAGCCGATGCTGTTTTTATATATACCACTGCATTGTCTGAAAGGAAGCCAAACAAAAACAAGTTTTACTCTTAAATGTACCTGTACAAAAGACGTAACAATAATGTACAACCTTGAACCTTTTGGCATGGAAAGGGGGGCATTTGCATTTCTTTCACCATAGTAAAAACTGCCTTCCTGTCTGGAGAGGGCACTTTTTTTTACAGACAGATAGACAGATGTTTATGTGTGCACGTGCCTGCTCCCACATGCATGGGCGTCACACCAAATTCTGGGCCCTGGGTACAAGGATTCACTGTGGGCCTCCCATGAATGTTAAGTATTGAAAAATAGCAGATATACAAGCTCACAGCGCGGCACCGAGTGCCGCACTGTGAGCTTGTAGATCTGCTATTTTTGAAAAATTGTGAAAATGTGTGCAAGAAACCTTCCATGTCAATGGTGCTCAAACCTTTTCATGTGAAGGATGCCCAAAATTATATGTATTTAGCCACGGACCACCATCTCAAAATATTTAGTTCCAGGGACCCCCCCAGAAGCAAAATTTGAGTTACAAATGTTCGCTTAAAAAATACATATATTCAAAAATAGCAGATCTACAAGCTCGCAGCGCGGCACTCGGTGCCGCGCTGTGAGCTTGTATATCTGCTATTTTTCAATAGCTAAAGTCACTAGGGCCCCTCCAACTTGGGCCCTAGTAACTCAGTCCCACTTTCCTACCCCTTGTGACGCCCCTGCCCACATGTCCCATACACTTGCTGTTCATCCCGACCGGCTCACCTGCCAGTGAGGAGCCCCCACTGGGACGAGGTAGCATGTGTGACTGGAGGAACGTTCTGCTCATCGCCGCTCGCTACGGACGCTACCACGGTCCGCAGGGAGGACACAGACTGCCCTCCCTCCCTCCCCGCCTGGGTTCCCCTCCACAACACGGCAGACTGTGCTCGCATGGACAGGAACTTTATACCTCTGCAGCAACTGAGCACCATGGATTTCAAATGATTATAATGGGATAAATGCAGTGGTGGAAAAAGTACTCACATTTCTTACTAAAGTCAAACGTATCAATACTGCAATGTAGAAATACTCTGTTACTCTGTTAAGTAAAAGTCTGGAATTCTAAATTTACTTGAGTAAAAGTACTAAAGTATTGGTATCAAAATGTACTTAAAGTACCAATAGTAGAAAGTACTTATTATGCAGAATGTATAAAAGTTTTCAAATGTATAAAATGTATAAGAAATATTTAGAAAATGGCAGATCTACAAGCTCAAGATTGAGCTATTTTCAAACGGGCAAAATGTACTGTACAGGGCTGAAGTGGTAAATGTATGTTGTGTAATATATTTTTTTTTTTACTTTTACTTTTGGTACTTTAAGTACTTATTGATGCCAATACTTTTATACTTTTACTCAAGTACGTTTTGAATTCCGTACTTCTACTTGTAAGGGTGCCCGCCCCTCACACCAAAATACCTATGAGAGTGGAATCCGCGTTCTGCCAATGCATTTCAATGAGAATGGAGCGGTTTCATGCCAGTAGAGGATTTCTGCAAAAAACGCTCCACTCTCATTGAAATGCATTGGCAGAAGCAGATTCCACTCTCATAGGTATTTTGGTGTGAGGGCACCCTAACAGATGATTTCTATATTGCAGTATTGATACTTTTACTTAAGAAAACAAATTGAGTACTTTTTCCGCCACTGCGTGCCGGTGCCGCCCACCAAGATGCGGCAGATGCGATCGCCCCTGTGAGCTTGTAGATCGGTTGTTGTTGTTGCTGTGTGACCCTGGCACACTACAGAGTATGTAAATGAGGCGTTGCGGTAGCACGGGGGGCTTGTAGGCCAACCGTAGGACAAGTGTAACAGCTGCTGGGCTACACTTGTTTTGATTGTAGCTAACCGCTCGAAAACGTACGGACTGGAAGTGGTGTGCAATCATTCTAAATAATGCACGCTCCCCAAAGTGTTGACTAATTGAAACCATTAGAATTCTGACACTGGTGGTTAATTTGTTTCCTTGTGTATTTATGGTGATCATTTCTATCCCGGGGAAAAAGCGCTGATGAAACATGAGGTGATTATGCCGGTAAGTGAGTTTGATGAAGCTGGGAGCGGGGGCCGTGCGAGATGCAGCCCACTGCCTCGCTCACTCCAACCCCCCCCCCCCCCCCCCCCCCCCCCCAATCCTCGTTGTGTCATCAGTCGCTGAGACATCCACCGGTCGGACACCGCGCCAACCGAGGGGTCGTCATTTTGTTGAGACCTTTATCAAAGCCCCGGGAAGTAAATGGGAGAATAGTCAGGTTGACCTGTTTTCTACTTTGTGGGAGGGAGGGAGGGAGGGGGTGGGGGGGGTCCATGAGGAGAAGGAATGTTGAAATATCATAATTAGAACGAGATGAAGCTGCCCCGCCGCGCGAACACACCCACAACGATCAGCCAGCCGCCGCAGAGCTGCATGAGAGGGGAGAGAGGAGCTGGGAGGAAAGGCTGCCTGGCAGAGTGAGATTGTCGAGCAACAAAAAGCACATTATGTCCTATTTTTTCAGGAATTAACTCTCATATATCTCCATTTACGCCAGCGCGATGCTGGGTGGGGGGTAATTATTATTACATTTATTATTAAATGCCTTGAATCCATATTTTATGGTATATATAGCACATTTAGCGTTTCGTATTTTAATAGGTTTAAAAATGCATGCACTCCATATACGATGGAGAACGACAAGGTTCCCAGTTTGATCCCGGACTCCTGCAGAGTTGGTGTCGAAGTGTCCTTGAGCAAGACACTGAATCCCTAATTGCTCCCGATGTGTTGGTTGGTGCCTTGCATGGTTTCCTCACCATCGATGTATGAATGTGTGTGTCAATGGGTAATGTAATGCACAATATATGTGCTTTGGAATAAAGTGCTATATAAAATGTGCCATTTAACATTTACATTTACTGGTATGCAAACTTTAAGGATAACCTACGTTCAGGATAGGCCTACATTGTTGCATTTTGAACCGTTGCTTTTAAGTCAAGCTTGTAAATCAACTGAGCTTTCACTTGATTCAGTGCTTGGACTTTTCTTGCTGGAATGGGTAGCGTCTATAGCAGGGCAACCTCTTTAGTAGGAGTAAGAAACGTAAATCTCCTGGCATGTGCAGCTGTAGTTCACCTTTCACCTTTTCATATGTTGTTTGCTAAATGCTCCCCTATAATCACAAGAAAGAAAAGCACGTAAATCTGTTGATCCAAACTATAGATGATAGCTGCAACTGCTTTACTGTAGGTGCACAGCTGACAGCTCCGCAAGAAGCAGCCAACGTTGAATTGAGTACACAGTAAAAAATAACTGTGTGCTTTCACGTTGTGACTTTACCGCAAAAATGTAGCACACTGTAAAAAAAAACTTTTTTTGGTAAAAAAAATAAAAGAAAAGAAGAAAATGACAAGAGGAGCAGAAGGAGGGGACTAATTCTGACCAGCCCCCAACGCGTATTTGGAATTGACACCAGGCCTCCAGACGGAGCCGCTCGATTGTCCACGACACTCGGCCGGCGGAGCGCCGCGCGAGTTACGAAGCCGTGGTGAATGCAATCGTTATATTTATACGGCCTGGGCAAGCCCACGATAAACGCCCTGTCCAAGCGACTACAATTGAGCGCTCCCTAGCTCCGCTTCAGCCAATCAAAAGCTTCGGTGGGCGGGGTTTCCCTGGAGGCCTGGTGTCAATTCCAAATACGCGCCCCCAACATGGCTGCAAGCACTATACCACAATATATGACAACATAGGCTGTGTATGCTGTGCATCATCTATTCAGAGAATATTATATAAAAGAAAATGAATGCCCGAGAATCAATAAGGAATCAAATCGATAAGTAGAATCGAAAATGGAATTGGAAACGTTAAAATGTTATTAATTCCCATCCCTATCTATGCCTGAGCAATGCTTGTCAACAGGATTTCTTGTAGCTGCCTAAGATCTCTCTCACCCATGGCAACAGAACACAAAAGTAATTGCAAAGCTGGCCCAAATCCCATTTGCTGCTCATGTTAAGAGTTTCAACACACTTCACCACACTTGTGCATTGATTCATCACGCAGATGTTGTGTTGGCTCTCTCTCTCTCTCTCTCTCTCTCTCTCTCTCTCTCTCTCTCTCTCTCTCTCTCTCTCTCTCTCTCTGTGTCAATTGTTCTGTTCACTATCATGTTATTTCTTTATTATTTTTTTTTATGTCACAATGTCAACAATATGATGTCACAACAACGTGACTTTGACATTGAGGCGTTATGACTCTACGGACAAGATGTGCCGCGAATTGGCAAGGACTCAAGGAAGTTGTTCAGATATGTGGTTGTCTGAACCGAATGTCCATATATGGGCATATATCGATATCCAGCAGTTGTCCAGAAACGCATATCCACCTAATATGACCTTTTATGGGCATGCCAATTTACAGGATATGGGCTTGAAATCAGGGATCTCCATAATATGGACACAGACAGACTTTTCATCGGGTACTCAGACAAAGCCCCGACCCTATGACTCAGACATATCGGTCAGAATGGCGATGTGATGTAGGTGTGAAGGCCGCGTAGTGGTGCGAGGTATGAGAACAGGGACGTGCAGAGAATGTTAGAGAGGCAGGGGCTCAAATTTCCAAAAGGGCCTTTTGGTGAAAATATCGAAAATAGCAGACCTCCAAGCTCACAACGCGTCGTTGTGAGCTTGGAGGTCGGCTATTTTCAGTGCTTGATACTTGATACCACACTGAACTAAGTTAACATTAACATTACCAAGTCAATACTGGAGATGTGGTGTACGGCATGGATTCCACACAGAGAGGGCAATTCTTTCACACATAGATGAAAGAACACAAGTTCAGGAGAGTTTGGACATCAGGTATGACATGGAAAGAGGGGCATTTGCATTTCTTTTTTTTACCATAGGGAAAACTGCATTCATTGTCTGGAGAGGGAACTTTTTATGGACGGATAAAAGGGCAGGGGCTCAAGGCCCCTTTGATGTCTATGTGTGCATGTGCGTGTATGAGAACCTTTAGTTTATTTAAGTGTTTCTCCACCTCCTATCTTCCGCATTCCATCACCATGCTACTAAATAAGCAGCCCGGAGTGAATGATGCGAGGGGGAAAACAAGCCCCTGATCCCATCAACGTCACTGTCATGCTCCACCCGTCGAGCTCCGCCGGTCGACAGCATGTTGTCGAGGGCCGTCAGGAGCACAGAGATGTCATTTGGAGAATCCTCGCCGGTGTTGACGGAGAGCTGGCAAGGGTCATTGAGCTCAGTGAAGCTGCACTGTTTATCCAGAGATTTACATGGAGCTCGACACCGCGGTCACCCTCTGATTCACTTCCTTGATTCCTGCTGATCTGCCTTAGACTCCTGGGCCAAGAGTGCATTCGCTGGAATCAACGGAGCATGCTGAACTGTCAGCATGTGTTGCCATGGCGCAACTCAGTCCCCTTGCGTCTGTTTTTTTTGGGGAGGGAGTGTTTTTCTTTTGTTCTTTCCGTCCTTTAGGTTTCCGATTCCTTGCATCATTACAACTGAACGACGTGGTAGTGCATAATGACTGTTTAGTTACTGTTTCGTTATTGTTGCATTTATTATCAAGAGACCGATCCCATATTGTATGGCTCTGGCAACATCTCAGAACAAAAGGCCTCCTGGATGATTCTATGTTTGTTGGTTTCATCAGAAACAAGTCCATTGGGTCTGGTGTGTGTGTGTGTGGGGGGGGGCATTATTCATTACCGCAAATTTTCAGTGATAGCCAACAGAGAGACAGGGAATGTAGTTGATATTGATCTGCCCGTGCAGGCTAAGAATAACGTTCAAAAGCTTTAGGGCTTCAAAGACGAGAGATGAGCTGGTCTCATTAAGTGTAAACATTTTCCGGGAACGGACCAAAATGGGAAAAACGGAGCGATCGAGTGGTTAAAAGCAAAGAGCAAGAGACAGGGGGAAATAGAAATAGAGAGAGAGAGAACAGCAGGCACGTGCACAAAACGTGCCCTCTCCAGACCATGAATGCAGTTTTGTTTTACTATGGTGAAAGAAATGCCAATGCCCTCGGCTCTTTCCATGAGTTACAAAAGAGAACCTGAAGAGAACTGCCATGTCCAAACTCTCCTGAACTTGAATGCAGCATCTTATGTTGAAATAATTGCCCCCTCTGTGTAGAAATCCATGCCGTCATGCCATATCTCCAGCATTCACTTGATTAAACTTAGTTCAGTGTGGTACAAGCATCGAAAATAGCCGACCTCCAAGCTATTGTCAATATTTTCTTCAAATGGCCCTTTTAGAAATTTCAGCCCCTGCCTCACTAACATTCTCTGCACGTCCCTGGAGAACAGGTTGTGTTTGTGTGTGTGGTTTGTTTTATCATTCTTCTATACAAGCGCTTGCCCTATGGCCAGTTCAAGATAGACGACAGCAACGCTTGCTGGCCGAGGAAGCGTTTTTCATCTTATGGCGGATGCAGTGATGGTTCCCTGGCTCTGACATGAAACCACGGGCAGCAGACCTCCCGGGCAGCACCGTGCCAGAGCATGGACATGGATGAAGCGATCCCCCCCCAACACACACACACACACACACAGACACACACAGACACACACACACACACACACACACACACACACACACACACACACACACACACACACACACACACACACAGACACACAAACACTCACAGACTAGGGATGGGACAATAAGTGATATTATTGTTTATCGTGATAAAAAACACTCACCATAATCGTATCGTGGAGATTTAATTTATCGTGATATCGTCCTCCGTCATGCACAGGGATCAATTCTACTTTTATTTGCCGAGCTAGATAATTCCGGTACCACTTAAACCCTCTATAATTGGTAAAAGGTACTTACATACTAGTTTTTTTTTGAGCGGTGGTCCCGTCTCCATAGCGTGGCCGTGTGTGTATCCGTCTATGTATGTGGGTGGGTGGGTGGGTGGGTGGGTGCGTCCGTATGTAGCCTCAAGCCTGTGGTGTAGTACCTTTTCTGACCACACATGTTAAGGGAGGGGTGCTGTTTTCAGGCCAGGCCAGACCAGGCACACACACGCACACACACACACACAGGGGGGAAGGGGGGGTAAACCACCGCTCAGTTCACACGGGTGTGATTTTTCACTCTCTATCAAATGTCTTTGCCAAAAAATAGCTCACAAGCTCACAACGTGTCGCGTTGCGACGCGTTGTGAGCTTGTAGATCGGCTATTTTGGGGCAAATGTTCCGCCCCAGGATAATGGATTTTGATTATCGCGTTAATATCGTAAATCGCGATTTCTTTCGTCACAATAATCGTGATATGAAATGTTCATATCGTCCCATCCCTAACACAGACACGCACACACGCACGCACGCACGCACGCACGCACGCACGCACGCACGCACACGCACACACACACACACACACACACACACACACACACACACACGGATATAGGCACGTACACTATCAACCCTGCTTCCAGCAACGACACCCGCGCAAATAATCGCCTCTTGTGGGATTTTATTTCTTTGAACACGGAGCCACTCACATGGCCTTGATGCTTGATGGGTTTCAAGGACGTACGGGGGGCAGGGGAGGGGGGACAGGGGAAGATGATAAGCGGTACACCTGCTACAAATGCATTGCAACCGCATGATAATACGCTAGTGTTGGGTTTTCTTTTTTCCCTTTCTTTTTTTTGCGACGGGGTGGGCGTCACTTCATTCATCTTTGTTTAGCAATGTTTTCTCCACGGCTTTTGGCTAATTGCAGAGCATTGCGGTTGGCAGAATGCCTATTACTGCCTTGCTGCGTTGAGAGACAGGCTTGGGAAGAAACACGCTCGCTGAACAAGAAAAGGGAGAAAAAAAGAAGCCTAATGGCACACACATAGACATTCATTTTATGTGCCGACCTCTCTTTTGCTTGAAGCGACCCCCCCACGCACACATGCACAACCACCCAACCACACGCATACGCACACACGCACAGAGATGTATGACACATCACAGCAAGACTTCCGTTTATGTGCGTGTATGTGTGCAGGCACGTGCACACATGGATATAAAAGGGGGCTTGAGCGAGCCCCTGCCCTTTTACCCGTCTGTATTAAGTGCCCTCTCCAGACCATGAATGCGGTTTTCAACTATGGTGAAAGACATGCAAATGCCCTCTTTCCAAGCCATACCTGAAGGCAGCATTCAAGAGAATTGCTTTGTCCAAACTCTCCTGAACTTGAATGCAGCATCTTATGTCGAAATAATTGCCCTCTCTGTGTAGAAATCCATACCGTTACGCCACATCTCCAGTATTCACTTGATTATGCTTAGTTTAGTGTGGTATCAAGTACCGAAAATAGCTGACCTCCAAGCTCACGCAATGTTGTGAGCTTGGAGGTCTGCTATTTTCAATATTTTCACCAAAAGGCCATTTTCGAAATTTCAGCCCGTCTCTCTAACATTCTCTGCACGTCCCTGTGTGTGTGTGTGTGTGTGTGTGTGTGTGTGTGTGTGTGTGTGTGTGTGTGTGTGTGTGTGTGTGTGTGTGTGTGTGTGTGTGTGTGTGTGTGTGTGTGTGTGTGTGTGTGTGTGTGTGTGTGTGTGTGTGTGTGTGTGTGTGTGTGTGTGTGTGTGTGTGTGTGCGCGCGCCTCTGTGTCCTTGTCTGTTGGTGGTGGTGTCTAAGCGCTGCCAAGGGAAACAGAGGGGAGACAGAGAGAGAGAAAGAAAGGAGGTAGAGAGCAGTACAGTTGGTAGGAGGCGCTCTGATTTGTCCAGAGCCCCTTGAAGACGCCCAGATGCGGGGACACGGCACCGGCATGCCTCTACCTCCTTAATCCTGCCAGCGGACCAGTGGTGTCAGTTCAGCAAAAGCTAAGGTATGGCAACATGACTGTTGTCTAGTACACGCGTGTGCAGGCCACCAGTCATGTTGCCATACCTTAGCAACAGGCATGATGAATTCATTTTAAGAAGTACATTTATATTTTGTACCCCTGTGGCCAACCTTGCCATACCCAATTGGCGCCTCTGCAGCGGACCACCCCGGTAACACAGGCCACCACAATCAGTTTCAGCAGCTTTAGTGCACTGGTTCTCAAACCTTTTCATGTCAAGGACCGTCAAATTAATATGAATTTGGCCGCAGACCGCCCCCCTTATGAAAAGATTTCATGCCAGGGACCCCCATACAAATATTTGTGTTATAATACTTCAAAATATTCCAATACTTTTATTTGTTTTTACATATTTTTGAAAATGGTAGATCTAGATGGGTTACAGGGCTTGACAGTGCGAGCAGGTACTCGCATTTGCGACTAAAAATAGTAGCGTGCAAATTGTGAAATGCATTTCGGAGCACACGTGCGACTACCGAATTTGACCGCTCAATAACTTGTTTATGTTGTGCTCCCGCACATCAACGTGTATCCGATCGTGTTAGTGTCTCCACCGTGGTGCAATCCCAGCTGATCCAAGCGACCCCCGTTTGAAAGGCGCTTATATCTCCTTCTCTCCAGAGAGTCTGCCTGCGCATTTAAGACACCCAAACCCCTGCTGGTATTTGCATCGCATTGAAAACAACTGTGCCTCAATGTGTCGTTATAACCACACAAGTTTCTAACTTGCGGTCATGTTGCAATACTCTTCAGTTGTGTTGTACTTTTGATGGATTTTACTCTAACAGAACGTCCTATCCACCGCCCCAGTGAGGGATCATGAATCATCATCACAGACACGAACACAGACCTAACCCTAAACCTAACCAACTAGTCCATTATAAATCCTAAACATATAACCCTAACCCTAACCCTAACTAATAGGACTAATGAGATGTCGGACTTATGGGGAGTCCCCTCATAGCCACCACTAGCCTCTAGCCAGAAGCGTTGCCATATTCTGTTTTGCTCGAGAAACGAGCAACCAGGTCTATAAAAAGAATCCGAAAATAATAAGCAACTAGGGCATGTCAGTCAAACTTTTTTGTCTAATATTGTTTTAGAACAGTGTTTCTCAAACATTTTCATGCCAAGATCAAGGCCCCCCATTTTTACAATCTACAATCTAACCCTAACCCTAACCCTAACCCTAACCCAATCAATAATAAACAGATCTGGCAACACAGATCGTGTACCAGCTCCCCGTTATCTCGTCCACAGACGAGTTAACTGTTGCCATGGTTACCAGCTAAACAGGTGCCGCGGTAGCGGCTGGTAAGCGAGAACACTACATATCCCATCATGCAACTCGGCCGCCAGCATCATGGAGCGTCTATTCTCCATATAGGCTACAGCAAATAGAATTACCAAAACAATGGCAGCCCACGTGTTAAGGACCCCACTTTGAGAACCACTGCTTTGGTGACACTAGGCCATTACCCCTCTGAGTACACACGGTCAAAATCCTAAGCGTTAATCTAACCCTGAGAGAAGGGTCCACCTTTCACACTCTCAGAGCTATAGTTGAACACTCAGGACTTTGCTGTGCGCCGAGGATCCGTCAGTCTTGATCTGTATCGACGTGGCTGCACACACAGTTGAGCGCACTCGCTCGGCCGAAACACACCGCACGCGCTCGTAATAATGTTATACAGAAGGGTCAGTTGGCCCCAACCAACAGGGTTAATTCCCTGTCAGTGTGGCCCAGCCTCCTTTCCAACCACAGGCTCCTCGCAAAATAAAACCCCAAATTTGCGGAAGGCAAAGGCCAGCGAGTGACAAATGGGAGGGTCACACGAGCGGAGGCTGACCCGCTGGGGGCACAGTGGCTGACATGGCTCAATGTGCTGTCTGGGTATCCCTGTGTGAGAATGTGGGTGTTTGTGGCTTTGTGTGAATGTTGTTCGGAATGTTGCTGTGCAGCCTACAGATGTGCCATTTGAGAACTTCAAACGCATCATGCCATCGGCAAGTCAAGGGATTGTCAGTAAACGTTGTCAATGATAAAGGAGGGCATTTGCAAAGGTGTCGTTATGTAAATGATATTCAGTGTTGAAAAGTGACACTTGTTTTCAGAAACAAAAGAGCAGAATTAGCAAGGCTAAACAGTGAAAAGAACCCTGGGAAAACAAGTATTTACAGACAAGTGCAGGAAAAGTACAGGAAAGCCTGAAGTGTTGGAATGGCAGATCGCTATGTGCTTGTGTGGGTGTACATGTGTACCAGACCGGCTTGTGAGAACCACAAAATGCGCGCGAGTCCCGCACTCACGCACTTCATGCAGCTCCGCTGTCGTACATGCGCGTCACATTGTTTGCGCCTGCCTACATGCTTTTGTGTGCCTTTCCGCTGTAATTAAATCACAAGAGCCTGTCGTTGTTGTGAAGCCCCCGCACACGAAGCTCTACACTAACCTAGGTGCTGACACCGCGGACCTGCCTTAATTACAACCAAACAGACTTAATTGTATACACAAACCACACCTGCGTCAGCCAGCCAGCACCGTCCGCCACATCCTGACACAAAGACTGTCCAAACAGTCATTTCTATAGGAACATAGAACTCATTAGCATCAGTGTGCCAGCTTAGGGGACAGCCCAAAGAGAAAATAATTATGTATTATGTACGGCGCACGGCTTCGGCGGCCGTGCTGCAGTCTAATTTCACCTCTGCTCTAGTTCTCTGTAAGCATATAGACAAACAGTCAGGCAGCCTACTGTCAACACAACGTTATGGATAGGCGCGTAACATATGAGGGATGATCCATCTGCTAAGCTATAACATAATGATAAGCGCCCCCACGTCCCTCATCTACAGGAGCAAATAATGTGCCCCACACATATAGGCATAGTCTGTATTCATAGTCAAGTTATCTACTAGGGGCAGGGACGTGCTGGGCCCCTGATTCAGCCCGGGAAAAAGAGTTGGAGAGGCCCTCTCTCTCTATAGCGCTGCTGCTACTCAAAGATTTGTGACAAAGTGACAAGCCAGTGGGCCAATTACGTGAGTTATATTTCGTCGTTGTCGGGTGGAAACGTTGTATGTCCAAAACCGTTTGTTTTGTATTTATCATTTTAAAAATGATTTAACAGTGAAAACAGCCGATCTACAAGCACACAACGCCTCGCGGTGCGAGGCGTTGTGTGCTTGTAGATCTGCATGCTGTTTTCACTACTTTTTTGCGACGGCCTTGTATGATGAAGCAGGGCTTTGCTTTGCGAAAAAAAAATTACAAATTTGAAACTTGGAGATACGAGGTTTCTGCCCAACAGTCACGATTGACTTTGTTGGCCGCCCAGCCCCCAAAATGGAACGAAGGCCGACATTTTATTAAAAGATTTTTCCTAATGGCCGGCCTGGACCGGCGGGTCGGGAGTTGTCCCGCTTTTCCCAATGGCCAGCACGTCCCTGACTAGGGGCGCCTGCTGGCCAACTGGTCCAGGCGCAAACCACATAGGCTTTGTGTAGCCTGCAAATTTTCTGCGTGTCACTCCCCATCTCTCTCCCTGTTTCCTGTCAGTCTACTGTCCTGTCAATAAAGGCATAAAAGCCCAAAAACATGTCTTTTAGAAAAAAAAGTTATCTACTAAAACAGCTGGCATTAATTTAAGATACAGTCATGTGCGCATGTGTGCATACAAGCACACGCACATACTACTCGATATACAAGCTCACAACGTGTCGATGTAGGCCTGGACCGCTTATTTTCACTGTTTTGAAATGTTTTTCAAAATAGTAAAAATCACATTTTATGAATTCTTCTGTTGTCCATTAATGTCAAGGCTGCTCAACAGCGCCACTTGGTCACCCAGCGGTATTGCAGCTGTTGCTACTCAATGGAGGCAAACAAAGAGACATAGGGACATATAGAGACCTATGGACATACACACTCGTTCAAGCATGGGAGCGCTTGCACCGCTCAAAAGATTTCGAACAAGTTTAGACATAAGTGTTAAGGCAGCATACAAGCAGTGGTGGAAAAAGTACTCAATTATTTTACTTAAGTAAAAGTATCAAAACTGCAATAGCCTATAGAAATACTCTGTTGCAAGTAGAAGTACGGAATTCAAAATGTACGTGAGTAAAAGTATAAAAGTATTGGCATCAATAAGTACTTTAAAGCACAAAAAGTTTGAAAATGGCAGATCTACAAGCTGTAGATTGGCTATTTTCAAAAAGCCGGGGTATAAAATAGGGCTAAAGTGGTTTATGTCTGTTTTATGATGTCATAATGTATATCTGCAAAGTAACTAGTAATCAGTAAAGTTTTCAAATAATTGTAGTGTAGTAAAATAATAATATTTGGATCCGAGATGTAGTGGAGTAGAAGTAAAAGTGTCGGAAATTGGAAACGCTCAAGTAAAGTACAAATACCTCAAAAGTGTACTTAAGTACAGTACTTGAGTAAATGTACTTATAGTTACATTACACCAATGCAAGATAGGGTCCTCTATCTTACAGGACTTCCCGGTCAAACTGAACTTCACACCATGGCTCACACGTAATAAAACGCAAACACGTGCCGTCACGCACATAACGGTCCTTGATGTACTTATACACAGCCCAGCTAAGCTGTGTCTGGCTGATGTGCAGATCAGCTTGCATTGTAGATGATCTCGCATTCGTCTTGCATCTTAATCGTCCTGGCAGCAGACAGCTTGGCCTCCTCGTCACCCCGCGGCCACAGCCGCTCCCTGCATGCAGCTGTCCCTGTCACGGTCCCGGGGCCACGTTATGGACACACAGCTGGCCCCGCTATACGGTCCTGTCCATGCCAGCTTGAAAACTCACCCAGCACTCCCCGACACAATTGCATACACGCAACATATGCACGCAGCACATGGTCGCGTTTGCACTCAATAAAGAACATGCCAACGCAGACATGCTAATGCTCACACGCACGCACACACGCACGCACGCACGCACGCACGCACGCACGCACGCACGCACGCAAGCAAGCACGCACGCACACAAACACACGCGCACACGCGCCAAAAACATGTCCTCGTTGGCATACACACAACATATGCACACAGCACATGGTTGCGTTTGCACTCAATAAAGAACATACCAAAGTGCGGTAGAAACACATGAACGCAGACATGCTAATGCGCACACACACACACACACACACACACACACACACACACACACACACACACACACACACACACACAGACACACACACACACACACACACACACACACACACACACACACACACACACACACGTACCACACAAATCAAGCCCAAAAACATGTGCACGTTGTGAATGCATGCAAATACTTGTTTGCACACACACAAGACACACACACACACACTCACAGATGCCATGCCAATGTGTGCAAGCACGCGCACACAAGCACGAATGGGCGGTCATGCACACACACACACACACACACACACACACACACACACACACACACACACACACACACACACACACACACACACACACACACACGCACACCATCTGGACAGGTGCGGTGCATTAATGATATGAGCGAGGATGGAACTGGAGATGGCACATGCAGCGACAGCAGCGTTACGTTTGGTTTGGTTTCCATCCTTCCAAGTATGATGAGGCGGTGAGGCACGCTCCCTTGTCACCCAGGGGTGTCGCACCACATTCTGGGGCCCTGGGTACAAGGATTCACTGTGGGGCCCCTGTACTTCGGTGCCGCGCTGTGAGCTTGTATATCTGCTATTTTTCAATAGCTAAAATAATCAAGGCCCCTCCACCTTGGGCCCTAGTAACTCAGTCCCACTTTCCCCACCACTTGTGACGCCTCTGCTTGTCACACACTGAAGCACTGCTGCATGCACACATGTACAAATGCATACAAACACGCACAGGCATGCACACGCACACGCGCACACACGCACGCACGCACGCACGCACGCACGCACGCACACACGCACGCGCGCTGCTGCTCCTTGCCATACTGGAGGCTCATGCTGTGTACACACTGGCAGCTACAAAAGCTAGAAAACTACAAAGCGACAAAGTGTATCTGTCACTGAGTCGCAGATGAAGCGTTGATCAGCGCGCTGGCTGATGCCAGGCATGCGTCCGAGCCGCGAGAATGATACGAACGATATAAAGCCTGGGGTTACAAAGGACGCGGAACTAGCAGACGGAAATAATTAGCTTTCCCCTGTTGCGATCAGGAGTTGTGTGCAGAGAGAAGGTGTGTGGAAATGGTTAACTCGTTTAGAGCTGAGGCCGATTTTAAGTTTTAAGTATACGTTTTCTTCATGTTGCTATATACTGTACATATATATATATACAAAAATGGCACAGATGCATTCCCAGTTTTAAATGTACTGTAATGCAGGGGTTTTCAAAGTGGGTGACAGGGTGCGATGGTAGTCCAGGAGTAGCCTGGCGTTGCTCATACTAATTCCTCACTGCGTGTCACTACCAACAGGGGGTGGTGTTGTGCAGTCTGGTTTATTAACCAGGCTAGTCCAGGAGTGCCCCGAGCCAAAAAAGTTTGGGAACTCCTTCTGTAATGTAATGTATAACAACGTAGGCTTTCCCGGTCTTAATGGCAGAGGCGCCAATTGGGTATGGCAAGGTATGGCAGCTACTATACCTTGGCTCCAGGGGAAAAAATACAATTTCTTAAAATAAATTGTCACACATGTATCGTTGAAATCACTTTAAAATAACTACAATGCAATTTAGAACAAAATTATCGCTTTCACCAGGTAGGCCTATTGACCATATTCACCTGGCGGCCATGTTTGAAAACTGTACCTATACATAGGGTGGCAACTATAGGGTGGTATTTCATTGACTTAATGGCAAGATGGCCGCCATGTGAATATGGTCAATTATATTGACCCCCATCTTGACAAGTTCAGTAGGTCAGCACAGGTGCAATGTATTATTGTTAAGCTGCAAAAATAAAAATGTGTGCGTGCCTTCGTGCATGTGCATGGGCCTTCACGCGAGTACGCGAGTGCATGAGACCAGTCATGGTGCCATAGTACCTTAGCTTATGCTGAACTGACGCCACTGCTTAATGGGTTAGACAACAATCGGTGGTTTTGTAGCTTTCGTGGCAGCAGTTGAAGCCAGCAGCTCAACTTGAATTGTAGCGTATAGCTTTGTACATTTTGCAGCATGCAGCTACTAAACGTTGGGTGTCGCTTTGTGTCTTCATGTTGCTGGCATGGCTTCCATTGAAAATGAATGGTAGCCTGTGGCTTTATAATGGGCCACAGCATTAAGCCTGCGCTACCGTCACACTCAATTTAGATAAGCGCGTCGGGTAAATGCCACAGCCACGCGTACGTACAACGTGTGTTTGGAATTTATGCATGGCACGCACACATGGTACACGTGCACATAAACTTGTGTGTGTGTGTGTGTGTGTGTGTGTGTGTGTGTGTGTGTGTGTGTGTGTGTGTGTGTGTGTGTGTGTGTGTGTGTGTGTGTGTGTGTGTGTGTGTGTGTGTCGACATGGGTTAATATCCGTCTTTGAATACATTCTAAAGGAAACGGTCTCCGTGGGATTATTATGCTATATTAATGTTTATGGCTACTTACTGTATGCCCCCCAGCTATGTTACTGCTCTGTACATTAAATGCATTTTGGTACGGCCTCCATAGCCTTGCGTTGCATACATG
>NC_137823.1:28368993-28438993 GCF_963921795.1 Nannobrachium achirus | reverse complement strand
CCATACCTTAGCTTTTTCTGAACTGACGCCACTGATAGGATTTAAACTTCGGAGTCAGAGAAGGTAATGAAAATGGCAAAAATAGCTGATCTACAAGCTCGATGTTCTGCCAATCCACTGGAAATCTATTGTCTTGCCAAAGGAAGTTTTGAAATGGCACATAGAAATGGCCAACAGTCTTGGTCCAAAACGTGGCTGTCAGAGAAATCCAGTTTGTTTCTTTTATTTCCCTGAACTGATCATTCGACGAAGGTCGAAATCATCAAGACAGTGTTTATTCATACGCTTGTTCATCAGGCTCTCATTGACTCTTTGACATGCATTCCATGCAGTGCCTATAACATCTGACCCTCCATGTAGCCTCGTTACAGTCCACTACCAGAATAAAACCAGTGACGTCTGTGCCATCACGCTGTGGGAGTCACCTCCTTAACGCATACTGTAGATGCCTCTGTTCCTCAATGTGGTGAATATGGTGAAATACTAGTAACTGTACTTGTATGTGTAAACATGTGAAAAGTCCTATTAGATTAGATTTTTATTGTTACATCTTATGTGCGAGAACATGGGTGAATTGCTTAGTTTGTTGGTTCCTCAACACTGTAGTAGCAATAACAATTACGGAACAAATACATGTATTTATAAATAAATAAAATACCAATAGTAAAGAAAAATCTAAAAGCAAGTACACAACGGAAACAAGGCCACAAGGACTTTTTGGGGGTGTTCCTTTTAGGCAGCAGGGTGTTTTGACTGTACTTGTGCTGTACTACATTTTTTTGTTTTGACTTTTGCTGTTCACATATTTGTCGAATTAAATATTCATAAAATCAAAGCACGCTGTGCAGAGTTTGTGGTTGTGATGGCTTGAGTCTAAGTAAACGTCTCAGTGTTTATTTAAGCCTGAGAGCGCTCCATTTGTTTACATGTGTACACTCTCTGAGTTTGTCTGTGTCTACTGTAAGTTAGCGACGATATAGCGAGTGTTCCCGTTCAGAGTATGGGAAGGCATTGCAGACTCCCCATTGGCTTAAAGGACAGCCAATGAAGAGAAAGTCTTGAAAAAATCACTACTAGCACATGCAGCAACTGATTATAGACCAGCTTGCTCCACACAAGCTGGTAAAAATATACCCGTTACACATTTAAGTAAGCACTGGACATATTTGAAGGTTTTTCCAGACCTAATCTTTATTTTTCTAGCAAAACACTACAGAATACTATTTGTGAAATTTATGTCAATAAAATGTGAATGTGGCTGTTCTCCGGAAGGCCTTATCAAAGGCGAAAGCCTTGATTGATTGTAATACAGATACCCGGTAACACAGTAGAGGGTGTTAAACTCTACAATCTTGTAAAATCCACATTATGCCAACATTTGGCAGGTCTGCCTATTCCAAATAAGATGACTTCAGCAATTCTCAGAGTAGTGTGTGCACGAAGCATGCACATATCCTCTACAGCCCGCTCCGAGTTTGGTTTAAAATGATTTCCGATGTTGTTTTGACGTTGGCTTTGCTTAAACGTTTGAGTTGTGTGTTTGCGTCTGTTTACACTTTAGGTAGTGTCTGTGTTTGTGTATGCTTATCTTGGTCTTTCTGTGTGTGTGTATTAGTGGGTATGTGTGGCTTGTTTGTAGTGGGGTGACTGCAGAGATGCAATGGATATAGCGTGATTCTTTTTGCATTTTTAATGCTGTGCTTTCGTTTGCATACCGTAGATCATAGGGGCAATCTATAATACATGGCTCATTAACAAGATTTGGATTTTGATCCATAATTAAAGAGCATATTTTCAAATAGTGCTCAGTGTTAACCCATTTAGGCCTAGAATTATTGAATGCTTTAACCAGTGAAAAATAGCAGATATACAAGCTCACAGCGCGGCACCGAGTGCCACGCTGCGAACTTGTAGATCTGCTATTTTTGAAAAAGTCGTGAAAATGTGTGCAAATCTTTGAATATATGTATTTTCAAAGCGAACGTTTGTAACTAAAATTTAGCTTCTGAGTGGTCCCTGGAACGAAATATTTTGAGATGGGGGTCCGTGGCCAAATAAATATCATTTTGGGGGTCCTTCAAATGAAAAGGTTTGAGAACCACTGACATAGTAGTCTCTCAAGAACAGACAAACTGAGCTCCAGTTAAGTGAAAAGGACCTTTTCTTTGACGATGGCGGGCCAGATTGCTGACATAGAAACATAGGTTTTTCAAAAAAATCTTAGAACGATTCAAAAGACACTTATAGAATCGGGTCAAAATTCAAATTTTCACGATTTTTCAAAAACAGCAGATCTACAAGCTCGCAGCGCGGCACTCGGTGCCGCGCTGTGAGCTTGTATATCTGCTATTTTTCCAATAGTTAAAGCATAAAATAATGATACACAAAATGTGTACCCGTTCTGAATGGGTTAAAGTGAAATGGCCGCAGGCTGTTTTCCTCCCTGCCTTTGCCTGGCCATCACGTTATTGTACATTACGGTATCTATTGATTCACCGTGCCATTTGGCTATTGATTGGAGTGGACGCCATTATGTCAGTGAGATTATAGCCCTCCGAAGCACAGCGGTTCTGAAGTGGAAAACCAGTGGCTGAGAACGGATGGAATTAGATGAGCGTGCTGCTCGCTGCTTCTGATGCTACAGCAGATGTGTGTTTCAGCTAATGACAAGACAGCAAAGCACAGCATAACGGAATGGCATAGCACAGTGTAGGGCCACAGCACAGCACAGCAGAGCGCAGCCCAAGCAAAGTACAGTAGGCCAAGGGTCTTCAACTGGGGGTCCGGGACCCCTAGGGGGTCCTCAGAGTTACTACAGGGGGGCCATCAAATCTTTGTGTGATAGGATCATGTTTTTTACATTAACAATATGAACCCTAGCATCCCTATTATGAGTGGAACATAGCCAAAAATAGCAGATCTACAAGCTTATACACTGTGAGGCGTTGTAAGCTTGTAGATCGGCTATTTCTGGCAAAGAGGTTTGTGGAGGGAAAAGAAGAGCAGACTACAGTATTTGACGGTTCGAGTGGTTAAATGTCTGAAAATACACATTAGCCCATTCCTTGAACATGATGACAGTGCTGTCAAACAAGTCTATAAGATGTCTAAGAAATCTATTAACATTACTGATTTGTCTCTCTCTCAACTAAGGGGTCCTTGGCCTGAAAACGTTGAAGACCCCTGCAGTAGGCTATAGTTAGGCTCAGCACTGTACAATCAAGTCCAGAATGACACAGCCTGATAGCAAACCATAAGGTCTGGGACACAATATAGCAGGGAGCATAGCAGGGAACATCCCCACTTTATTTTCTCCTCTACTCTATAAAAAAGGAACACAAGTAACTAAAAGAGCCGGGCTCTGTACGCACATTTGCTATTCTGGACACACAGTCCCTTTACTGGTGCGGCTCATTGCAGCCTAATATTCTCTGTGGCAGCCTTTGCCTCACAGATTGTCGTCGGTTGTTCGTTTGAAATTAACCACAACTCACTGGTGGAGAGCAGTTGGGAGGGGTTGGTGGGGGTCTGCCTGCTCTCTCTGACGCTCTGACTGGTCCACTGTGTATTTATAGCTATAATAGCAATATTGAATTTAATTACATCTCTAGCAGGGGGTTGAATTTTAAAGAGACTCGTAAATGGGTTTCTGGGCATGCGAGAGCGCAATCTATAACGGTGCAGTAAGCATGCCCCGTGACACAGTCGTGAAAACATGCCGCCATTTCTATGATTGGAACAAAACAACAAAAAGCCAACCCTACGAGGACCCATTACGCACAGGGTCACCAAAAGGGTGCTCATAACTGCCGACCCCGAGCATGTTTACTGGACACTTCTCTCACTTGTCGTCAGCGAGACACAGCCCAAGACACTGCAGGCTAACCCTCTACAGAGAGATGGCTGTAAGCCTGGCCTTGCTTTTATGGCAGAGGTGTCTAGAGATGAATTTGGCATGCAGACTCTTTTTTTTTATGTGTACTGTTTTTAGTCCAGCGCCCAGCCTATATGCAGGGGCGTCACAAGGGGGGGTGGGGGGGGGGGGGGGGGGGGGGGAGTGAGACTGAGTTACCCAAGGTGGAGGGGCCTTCGTTATTTTATACTTTAGCTATTGAAAAATAGCAGATATACAAGCTCACAGCGCAGCACAGAGTGTAGAACTGCTATTTTTGAAAAGTTATGAAAATGTGTGCAAATCTTTGAATATATGTATTTCTTTTTTGATCAAGGGCTTTTTATTATTATTTTTCCTTTATGCTAATATTTTAAGTGAACATTTGCAACTCAAATTTTGCTTCTGGGGGGGGGGGGGGGGGGTCCCTGGAACTAAATATTTTGAGATCCGTGGCCAAATACATATCATTTAGGGGATCCTTCACATGAAAAAGTTTGAGCACCACTGACATACAAACATAGGTTTTTCAAAAAACTTTAGAAATATGACATTTTCAAATGTTCACAATTTTTAAAGAATTCCCCTATGAAGAACATTCATGGGGGGCCCGCAGTGAATGCTTGTACCCAGGGCCCAGAATTTGGTGTGACACCCCTGCCTATATGGCCTTGGATGTGCGTGCCCTTTTGGCAGTGTTTCAGCCTCTATTTCTGCTGGTGATAAATGCCCCTATACTAACAACCTCAGCTGCCCCTGGCTGGTGGGCCTTTCCTTTTCGAGTAGACAAATGTACTTTAGAGCAGTGGTTCTCTCAACCTAGAGGTCGAGACCGAGACCCCCAGGGGGGTCCCCAAATGATTTTGGGGCGTCCACAGATGATTAACTTAATGTGCAATACTGTTTTCTCACTCAATAGTAAATATTAGAGGCAGAAATTGTGAAAATAGCCGATCTACATGCTCACAACGCCTCGCAATGCAAAGCGTTGTGAGCATGTAGATCGGCTATTTTCTCAACCATAATTTACTAAATGTAATCCCTCAACTCTTAGTGGAGGGGTCCCCAGGGTGGGGGGGTCCCCAGTTCAAATATGATTATTTTGGGGGTCGCAGCCTGACAGGGTTGAGAACCAGTGCTTCAGAGAGTGGTATTCAGGCCATTCTGGGCATTCTATCCACTGGAGGGGACACTAAATCCACATACTGTTTGCTGGATGATTATCTAAGCACAAAACATAAACTTTTAGTTGAGTTCATCTCCAAGAAAAGGGCAACCCGAGGGCAACCGTTTCCTCAAAATGTCTGGGCTTATCTACGTAGCCTTGATACAAGACTGTCATGTTATATTATGACCGATGACTGTCTTGATCCAAGGCTATAGGCTTGGATATGGCGTAATGATCCAGAAGCAATACTTGGGACCATGGGTCGTCCATATTCCTCAAGGACAGACCCTGGCAAGACCGCCCTCATAATTCAAGCTTCTAGTTCCCTGCTCGCCACATTCTTCATTCTGGGTCGGCATATATGACAGATTCCCGAGTTATTAGGCTATATTCAGCGTCGTCCAAGTCCTATAAGGAAAATGATGGCTTAGCCCACAGTTATACACGAATATAATTCTCATGTGTCTAGTAGATATTCAGTCCTAGCAGGGAATGTGTATTATATGCTACACGTGTAGCCTATGGGGTCACTTATATGCAAAGCAAACCTGATATGGGCCATTTTGTCTCGTAAATGTGTCATAAATGTGATTCTGATAGAGGCCTATACGATCAGCATCACATTCATCCATGAGAAATGCACTATGCACACATGCATAGTGCATATATGGTTGTTATCAGCAGGGTATGAATGAAACATCGAGAAATTGGCAGCAAGCAGCCACAGCTGACAGCACAGGCAGCACTGTTGTCGGCATTGCTCACTTACTTAGTTACTTTAGGCTACTTATTTATTTCTTATTTTGGTTATTTATTCGTTTATTTATTTTTCGAAACTCCTCCTGGCTCCATGCCAAATGGTGGGGTAAAAAAAAAATGCCTAGCTGATTTTCTGTTGCAGACGGGCAGGCACGAGCATGCTGAGTGGACACGCGCTGACTCTTCAGAATAAATAGCTGCCTTTAAATAAATGGACGAGAGAGGGTTTCCTTTTTCCCCCCACTGAGGCTCATCGTCTATTCCCTCTGGGGCTAATACAGTAGGCTATTATACTGCAACCCAATCAACCGTCTAACTAACGACACCACACCAACCATAGGACTGGTACTACTAACAGGCTTCCCCTGCCTGTAGCCAACATTAGATACAAAGCTGCGATAATAATAAGAGTTACAAACTCACATCCACACATCCACCCAGCCTAGTAGACGTGTATAATAGGCCTACTATGGATCCTTTTTCGATCCGAGTATTAGCTACCCGATAAAACTTCGTCACGCATCATCCGATGAAAAGGAGGTAGCCTTATACTGTGATTGAAAGCCAGCTATGGAAAACAGTGCAGCCATCCTTGATAAAATACAAACCACCTCGATGACCTCGACTAAACCCAATTACCATCAGTGTGAAGCCATGCCCGATGCCAGAGCTTTATTCCCTTATTAATTCTTTAGAAGCTTGCATAAAACCGTAAGTCTGTAGTAGCCTACACACAGACAATCCCCTGTGTATTTATCCAAATGTGGAACTCCGAGAGTGACCTAACGGATGTATTTTGTTACATTTGTAGGCTACACTGAGTTAAATGAACACTTGGGATTGTTCTGTGTGCTATAATACATCGCAGATGGATTGTGTCGACTGGAGAATATTCGGTTAGAAGGCAGGTTTGCCCATAAGAGGAACAGGCTGGTTTCGCTGCTTACCTCCAGGGGCTCCGCCGCTGTCCAGGGTGCTGAAATCCTCTATTCCTCAGAGCAGAGCAGAGCTCCGGACTGGAGACGCTTTGTAATAATCCGCTGTAGTGTAGGGGCCACCGAAACGCAGCCACAGTCCCGCTGATGATGATGATGATGATGATGATGTTGCCGTAAGTTTTACGTTAAAGAAAATCCCATCGCAGCCACCGGTCGAACACAGCAGAGAGAGAGAGAGGGAAAAAAAAGAAATAAGGAAAAATAAATTAGAATGCAAGACCTATAAATAAAATTGACGAGGCTCAACAGTCTCGCGGTATGGTACCCTACGGGCTAGAATATAGCTCTCCTCTGCTTTTTGCCCGGTGTGTAATTGGGGTTTCTTCGCTATTTGCTTCTTTCACGAACAGACATCCTCGCCACCTCTCCTCACTCCTCTCTCGTTCTTTTGCGCTCTCTCTCTCTCTCTCTCTCTCTCTCTCTCTCTCTCTCTCTCTTTCTCCCCCCGCTCGTTCTCGCTCTCTCACCCCCTCGCTTGACTGCTCGCTCCCTGCCTCTTTCCCGGCGGTCTCTCTCTCTCTCTCTCTCTCTCTCTCTCTCTCTCTCTCTCTCTCTCTCTCTCTCTCTCCGTGCACCACCAGGGAATTGAATTGAATTTATGGTCAATTTACTTATGTAGAGAAGGGGAGAGCGTCTGTTTCGCACAGCCCATACTGTAATGCCCTTCCTCCCCTTGCCCCACTCTCTCTTCCATTTCTCTCTCTTCAAGCGATTTTTTTTTTTTTTTTTTTTGTATAGAGCAACAGTTTCCAGAGAGAGAGAGAGAGAGAGAGGAGGAGGAGGGGGGAGAGAGAGAGAGAGAGAGAGAGAGAGAGAGAGAGAGAGAGAGAGAGAGAGAGAGAGAGAGAGAGAGAGAGAGGGCTAGAGAGAGAGAGAGGGAGAGGGTTACGTTCTGTGGCATATAATGACGGTAGGCGACACCCGTGAAGGTTTGAATCCGTGGCCCTTCCTTCCCTCCCAGTGGATGAGACTGCGCCGTCTCATTATTACAGTGGCGTCAGTTCAGCAAACGCTAAGGTATGGCAACATGACTGGTGTCTTGCACAAGCGCCTCAACAGGCACTATGAAATTATTTTATGAAGTACATTTCCCCCCCCTGTAAGTATGGCAGTTGCCATAGCTTGCCATACCCAATTGACGCGTCTGTCTCATTAGCTTTCAGAGGCACGTCCAGCCAGTGTGACTGCACATACCGCTATAGCTATACTTGAAATCAAGGAGCCATAGAAAGAAAAACCCGGTCTCGTTTTAATCGTCGTTTGAAAGTAATTCCGAATTCACAGACGCACCGGCATGACATTAAAGGTAATTCCCTTGATGAGGTCTTTCATAAGCCAATCAGTGCAGGTTAGACTCAAGGATGTAAAAGAAAAAAAAAAGAAAAAAGACTGACGTGATTGGCTGAGCAAGTTTTGATGATGGATAGGATCAGTAGGTTCATTCCTTGCTCTGAGTCAAAGTGAATGAAGAATGAGCGGTGTGAAATATTGAGGATTCCCACAGGTCATGACCATATACTGTATACCAACCCACATGCATGGCTCCATCACCAGTGCTTGCTTCTGGCTATGTTGTCAAGTTTATTGCTGGCCAAGCAGAGAACAAGTGGTTCTCAACCTGTGGGTTGGGACCCCCAGGGGAGTCCCCAAATTATTTTAGGGGGTCCCCAGCTGATTAACTTATTGTGCAACATTATGTTTTCTCACTCAACAGTAAACAAACCAATATAAACCTTTAAGTGTATCTGCACATTTCTAAAGTGACAATTTAAGGATTTTTTAATACCTCTAAAATGACAAATTAAACATTGGCCAAATTGGCAAATATTAGAGGCAGAAATTGTGAAAATAGCCGATATACATGCTCATTATTTTCACAATAGAACCATGTTATACAAAATGTAATGCCTCAACTCTTAGTGCTCGTCAGGGTGGGGTGGGGGGGGGGGGGGGGGGGTCCCCACAGTTAAAATATGATTATTTTGGAGGTCGCGGCCTGAAAAGGTTCAGAACCACTGGACTAGACCATAATGCCCCATTTCTTTTCTCCCTTACTTTTATGCAATTATGGTTTAGTGTTCCGAGTTCTTGGAATATACTTTACCTTTGTGCACTCATTGTGACATGACATCAGCTGCAGGAGCCCCTGCGGTCACCACCAGCATTACAGTCTCTTCTGGCCCGTCCTAAATTTGCTCTTGCTCAGAACTTGAGCTGGATCCTCGGGGATCCTCAGAGAGAGGAGCCGGAATAAATTAGGTTAGCATGTCGGTGGCTGTCTGTGTAGCTTGCAGCCAGGGACGTGCTGGCTATTGGGAAAAGCAGGACAACTCCCGAACGGCCGGTTCATGCCTGGCCGGTCCAGGCCAGCCATTAGGGCAAAAATTAAAATAAAATGTCAGCCTTTGTTCCATTTTGGGGGCTGGGCGGCCAACAAAGTAAATCGTCGCTGTTGGGCAGAAATCTTGTATCTCCAAGTTTCAAATTTGTAAATTCTTTCGCAAAGTAAAGCTCTGCTTCATCATACAAGGCCGTCGCAAAAAAGTAGTGAAAACAGCAGATCTACAAGCACACAACGCCGTTGATCGGCTGTTTTCACTAGTGATAAATACAAAACAAACGGTTTTGGACATACAAGGTTTCCACCCGACAACAACGAAATATAACTCATGTAATTGGCCCACTGGCTTGTCACTTTGTCACAAATCTCTCTATTCATGGGTTGCATTTGTAGTCCTACAACGGCCATGTTGAGGACCAACACAGGTGTTCTGATTGGCATAGAACATTGGTTCTGTGCCAATCAGACAAATAGAAACACCTGTGTTGGTCCTCAACATGGCCGTTTAGGACTACAAATGCAACCCATGAATAGCGCGCAATGAGGGCCTCTCCAACTCTTTTTCCCGGGCTGAATCAGGGGCCCAGCATGTCCCTGCTTGCAGCTCGCTAGTTCCATGGCTACAGCCCTGCCCCCCATCTAAAGACATCTGCCACTGACCCCTTGTTTGGCAAAAGTCCAATTGTCCTTTGTGGCAGCCAGATTACTCCTTGGTGACATAACGACTCGGTCCCCAATGATGGTGTCTTGACAAGCTCCGCTTGTCAAATCATGCCTTGTTGCTCCCTGGCTTTTCTGCTCTTCAAAATCACTGCCCTCGAACTCATTACTGTCAAGCACATCGGGGGAGAGATTTTTCCTCCACTTGTTGAGGGTGTGTGGCCGGGTGCAGGCTGTGGGATCATGTGTACAGATGCCAATGCAGACATGTGTGCGTTGTATCATTCCCGGGTTAAGGCAAACTCTAGAGTGCTATTTGTTCTCATCTCTGTATGATTTCTATGCGCTAATACATTATTCATATTCTTTCCTCACAGACTTACTTGCTATTTCTCACTTAAGGCATTTTCTTGTGTTGTTTTCCCTAGTTTGCCTTCTCTGTTTACTAGTCTAGGGCCATCCTTTAATTTGTCCAGCCTAATACTGTCTAAGCCCTACAACTATCTATTTTGGTTTGGGAGTTTGTAGGCTACTGGGTGGCTATTATGTAGGGCGCACCGGTAGATGACCGGATAGCAAAAACTGCAAAAAAATTATATAAGAATACAGTCTGAAATCACTGCTTCACTGCTGCTGCCCTAGAGGTCATGCTATCTTTGTACTCGTTGGGCAGAACAGTCACCATTGACGTCCAGTTGTGCCATACCCGTTGTATCAGTCTGTGATCAGTACTATGACATCAGCATGCAGACAGACGCCATGGTGGCGACACTGTTTATTATCAGTGATGTCAGCACGCTCATCTCCAAATATGGGCATTGTTTCAGCATGCGGCTGTTACCATGGTGGCGGCACTGTTTAGTATCAGTGATGTCAGCATGCTCATCTCCAAATCCGTCAGTCCCACACTTGGCTCATTGGCCAAGCTTTGCGGGATGCATAATGAAATCAACTCATAAAAGGCACTGCACACTTTAAAAAAATGTTTTTTAAAAGTGATTTTAAGAAATATATACGGTTCTCTTTTTCCAACAAGTTTAGTATCCAACTTGTCTTGAACATGTCTCTCTATTCTGAATCATGTTTGAATAAATGTTCCGAGTTTCGAAGGGAGTCGTGTTAGTCGGAGTCTGATTTTGCATTTGTTTTGTTTGTTTTCTGTTAGCCATTAGCAGACAGTTCTAGCGTAACTGTTTGCAGACAGCATAGTCTCCCGTTTGCTGCTTGCAAGGCTTGCCAACATAGGCATGCTAGTCGTTGCGTGAGGCCATTGGCTGTTCGGCATGGCCACTTGCTCGCGCTATGATGCTCAAAAACAGCTCTTTATCAAAACATTTGATGTAGTAAGCCTATTGTAATGGTGTATTATACGGTATCGTAGCCTATATTCACAGTACATTCCAGACAGACTGTGGATAAATACATTTCTTGCGTGAGGCATACACAATCGACATGTTGTGCAATGAATCTATTTGTGTGTGTGGGTGTCTATGCCCCATTTTGCTCACTCCAAGAAGCACCATCCCATGGCTGAATTTGAAACTTCATTGCATGTACCTAAATGCCTCAAACAAGAGAACAAAGTGACATGTGCGAGAGATAAAAAAAGAACTGCCTGAAATCCGCCAGCATGAGTAGCAACCAACTGTAATTGTTTTTGTACTGTACCCTACAAAACCTCCCTCCACACATCAAATGAATGATCAATACTTATTATGAAGCGCTGATTCAAGTCACTTAAGCACCATTGCATCCCCATACCATGCAGAGATTCAGATGTCTCAGCAGCAACAGCAGCCAGTAAGCATGAAACACAGGACAGGAGTTACAGGCTACTGCTAAGAGAAAGTGACAAGAGCCATTGATCATTCATTTGAATCAGCTTTGTGGAGGGAGATCTTACAGGGTAAGAAGGCAGACTAATGTGACCATTTCAGGTTGTGTTCCCATATTAGTATTGACCACTCAAATGAAATGATTGACTGACAAGGAAGTGATGCCCATATAATACTGTGCTGTATACCTGGGCTCAGGGCTATACACACACAACACCAGCAGAGAGAGACAAACATGGCTCAATGGTGCAACGTCACCTATAGGAGTCAAGGACTTTGATTTAAATGCAAAGCAAGCCACAGACCCAGCAGGGAAGAGCCAGGAGAACATAAATAGATCATTATCCGTAGCCATCAGCTATGAGGTCACAGAGCGAGGTCCGGACCTTGGTAATTATTTTATTAACAAAAATTGGAGCTAACTGTATACATTTAAAATGTCTCCTTTGAGTGTCTACCTGCCAGCAGCTGTGTGTGTGTGTGTGTGTGTGTGTGTGTGTGTGTGTGTGTGTGTGTGTGTGTGTGTGTGTGTGTGTGTGTGTGTGTGTGTGTGCGTGTGCGCGTGCGTGCGTGCGCGCGCGTGCGTGTGCGCGTGCGTGCGTGCGCGCGCGTGCAGGCCGGTGCTGGTCCCTCACACCCAGCACTACGCCACTGACTGATGTGAAACTGACAGCTATCAAGCATCCAGCAGGCAGCCTTCCGCGTGTGGTAAAGGTTCATTTGTCAAAGCTTGTGACAGGTGCTCAGTCAAACCAGCTTATAATCCACGAAACCCACGTCAAGTCAGACAATTTCACTTCCACTCTGCTGACTTCAGAATAAAGGTGTTCGAGACGAGTCTTGCGTTGCTCGTCGTTGGGCATGTCTCCTCAAAGACTCTTACGCTCTACTGAGCTTACCTTTGTAGTTTGTTTTTCATATTTGTCTAGCAAAAGAGCACATGAGGAAGAGAGGCAGAGAGATAACAAATCCCACCGTGGCTCTTTCTCTCGGGTAAACATAGGGGTGCATTGGGTTAGTGTACCTTAATTGATGAATAAACTCGCTCCCCTCGTTTCATATCCTTTTGTCACTTGTCATGACACTTGTGAAAAAGCAAAATTAAGAAATGATATCCAATTTAAAGATGATTATATCACGGAATCTTATGTTTAGGACATCGGTCCCTCTGTGCCCAGTTGAGAACTGGCACATTACCTCTGGCAGTTGAGAGGTATACTGGTATTCCTGAGGAGCAGCGTTTGTGTGTTCTCTGTGATTTGGGAGTTGTGGAGGATGGCTGAGTTTCATTTTGTTTTTCACTGTCCACTGTACCATGTCTTAAGAAACTCTGTATTCGAAAAAATTCAAGCCAAAAATCCAGATTTGTTTTGGATGTCTGAATGTTCTATGTTATGCTGGTTGTTCAATAAGGAAGTTTTTGTTCTAGCAAAATTCATAGAGAAGGCATGGCAGTTGCGTTGGAGAACATTATATCCAATATATATTGTATGGACAATCAATACGTTTTTGTTTGTGGTGTATCTTGGTGTATGTATGTATGTTTTTATTTCTGTGAGTGTCTTTTAAGCCCGTGCGGGCTGGGCATCATTTGGTGCAGGACACCTTAATAAAAATCTATCTATCTCTCTGTCGTTATACCTTCAAACCCCACTCCTCCACCCCCCTCACATACACACATGCACACATGACTCCCGTCGGCCTTGCATAGCCTCTCGCAGCTGCCTTTCATCTGTGCTGCACTATATAAACAGAGCTTCTTACCATTTCAAAGATGTTACCTGTTCGGTTCACCTCACATGTGGCTGAGGTGCTGGGCACAGGCAGGTGGGGAGGGGAATGTAGGTGGCCACACACTGCTCGTACAGCAGGACACAGCTCACAGGTGGCAGGCGTTGGCAGAGAGAGAGGTCAGTAATGTGTGAATATTCTGTCATGGAACGATCTGTTTGAAACTGAAAAAAAAAAAAAGAAAGAAATGAAGGGTCTGTGTAGCAGGCTCTGGTGTAAAGTAACTAAATAAATGTACTCAAGTACGTACAGTACTTAAAGGACGACTTCACCACTTTTCAACCTGTCTTCAGTAATAGGTCCTCACTAATGTTCATGATAAAATAGCAACAAAAAAAATCTACTCAGTCTGGGTCTCATAGGAGAGCTGTGGGCGGGTCAAATCCATCCACCAGTGACATCATCAATGGAGAATCTAAGCTAATAGAAACTGCAGGCTTTATATTCCTGAAAAGTTGCAATGTTAAGAGGAAGCCATTGTTTTAAAAAAAAAATCTGTCAAACGATGATGTAACTGGTGGATGGATTTGACCTGCCCACAGCTCTCCTATGATACCCAGACTGAGTAGAAAGAAATTGTGCTATTTTATCATGAACATTAGAGAGGACCAATTATATGAAGACAGGTTGAAAAGTCCTCGTTTAAGTACAATTTTTGAGGTACTTTTAGTTTACTTTAAACTTTTATTTCAACTCCACTACATCTTAGAGGCAAATATTCTACTTTTTACTCCACTACAACTATTTATATACCGGTAGTTACTTTGTAGATTGTGATTATTATTACAAAACATACATTAACGTAACCACTTCAACCCTATATACAGTAGACCTATATTTCGGCCATTTGAAATAGCCGATCTACAATTAAGCTCACGATGCGTTGCGATGCGACGCATTGTGAGCTTGTAGATCTGCTATTTTCAAATTTGAAAACTTGTGAAATGGGACATTCTGCATAATTCTGTCTCAGTCTGGCAAGCCCCCATTTGACTCGTATTTCCCAACGTCACCTGTTATGTAAGCGACGTCATTGCTGATTGGATGTTTTTCCAACGAATCAGAGTAGGGTTAGGGTAGCCTGGCATTATCCATCCCATAGGGAACGAGTATGAGAATGACCGGGCCAATCAATTAATCAATCGACTAATTCAGGATTTGTCATCTCACATCTTTCCACAAAATAGTAGAAAACGCTCAATTAGTGGGCTCGATAAAATCCCGGCTCAATAAGCAGGATCGATAAGGTGCTCATTATCAAGTATAGGCCTAAACAAGATAACAAGCAGGTGATTCCTTGTTATTTTGGGAGTGCATTGTTTGGATTATTATCCATATATGCATTTACAGTGTATGGGCGTGTCCCTCACCATCAGCCTATTTGCCATTTTGGTTCCCAAGCCATGTGGCCCATAGCCATAGGGCGCAGGAGCCAGGGGCGTCACAAGGGGAGGAAAAGTGGGATTGAGTTACTAGGGCCTTGAATAATTTTATACTTTAGCTATTGAAAAAATAGCTTGTAGATCTGCTATTTTTGAAAAGTCATGAAAATGTGTGCAAATCTTTGAATATATGTATTTTTCAAGCGAACATTTGTAACTCAAATTTTGCTTCTTGGGGGGTCCCTGGAACGTCATATTTTGAGATGGGGGTCCGTGGCCAAATACATATAATTTTCAGGGTCCTTCACATGAAAAGGTTTGAGCACCACTGACATGGAAACATAGGTTTAAAAAAAAAAACCTTATAAGGATTTGTAATATTCAAAGGCTTGCACAAAATGTTCACGATTTTTCAAAAATAGCAGATCTACAAGCTCTCAGTGCGGCACTCGGTGCCGCGCTGTGAGCTTGTATATCTGCTATTTTTCAGTAGTTAAAGTACCCAGGGCCCAGAATTTGGTGCGACGCCCCTGGCAGGAGCCTATACAGTATCTCCTGTTTCTGGTGTGTGAGGCGGCTTGAGGTAATAAACACACTGACACTCTTCATATCTGCTCCATGTCGATATCAAAGCGCATAACGCCATCACAGCCTGGTTCACCGTTTCACCATTAAATGAGGGTCTATAACTTTTCATATTTACATAAAAGAAGAGTTCAACACGCATACTCTAAGCATTTTGTGGTGCTCGGGTAAATCCCATTACATAAAAACATTCACGTACAAATATATACAGAACTGCCTCTGCCTTATTAATCATTAAAACAAGATGAATAAAGTAGAGAAAAGTGTGCGCAGAGCCGGGAGCATACTGTATATCTTTGTGTAAATATTTAAAAAACGTCAAGGTTCAAGGTAGGAAACTAAAAGAAAAATGAACAGGCATCTATACATTATACATACTGTACACACTGCGCAAGTGTGGGAGATAGTAGCAGCAACATACTGTAGAGGCTAAACCACTTTCAAACTGGCATCTTTATTGTCAATATAGGTGAAATTTCTAAATTAACCGGTCTACAAATTCACAAAGCGCCGCATCGCGATGTGTTGTGAGATGATAGATCGGCTAGTTTTCTGTCTGAAGTGCCCTCTCCAGACCGACCATGAATGGTGAAAGAAATGCAAACACCCTCTTTCCGTGCCATATCTGAAGGCAGCATTCAAGAGAATTGCCTTGTCCAAACTCTCCTGCACTTGAATGCAGCATCTTATGTGGAAAGAATAGCCCTCTCTGTGTAGAAATCCATGCCGTTACGCCACATCTACAGTATTCACTTGATTAGGCTTAGTTCAGTGTGGTATCAAGCACTGAAAATAGCCGACCTCCAAGCTCACAACGCGTCGCAGCGAGACGCGTTGTGAGCTTGGAGGTCTGCTATTTTCAAATATTTTCACCAAAATGCCCTTTTAAAAATGTCAGCCCCTGCCTCTCTAACATTCTCTGTACGTCCCTGAATAGAGTATTAATTTAGGAAAATAAAAAACATATACATTTTAATGGTTATGAAGGGGGTTTTGTATATAAAAATGATATTCCATTTGTGCTAATTGCGACCGTCAGGTCGCAGTTACTATCAAAACCTCCACCGACTATCTGTCTGTCTGTCAGTCACACTTTTGCCCTACTCATATCTCCACCACCGTTGCCCCGATCCATGCCAAACTTTGCACACACACACACACACACTCCTTGGCTGCCAAACCACAACACAGTACACAGTATCTCTACAGTCATGTCAACAAAATGCATAAGTTTGTGTATGCGACCTGACGGTCGCTTATCTCCCGATTTAGGGAGTCTTACTGGTATTTGTGTTTGTGTCTCTGTCTGTGTAGTAGGCTACAGTATACTGTATGTGTATGCGTCAGCCAAACATTCATTTGGGGGTCCTTGTCCTTGTTATGAAAAGGTTTTAGAACCACTGCAGGGTGGAGCTCTATAACACATACAGTATTATATAGATCACAGGATCTTCAGATTCAAAGAATATGTCAGTGCTCTGCTGCACTGTAGGTTCTGTTTGTGGGGGAGGATGTCATGGAACCAAGACAAAGAATGTTATGTGTGTGTCTTAATATGCTGGCTGTTTATATTAGACTGGCTTGTGGCCTTTGGACGCCTGCTTGCTAGAAGCATTTGGAAGTGCATTCGCGTGGGTGTATGTGCGTGATGTGTCTGTTTTCGTACGCATCTTTGTTGATGGGTGAGAGAGGGCGTTATGCTGCATTGGTAGAGAGTGAATGAGAGAAAGAACAAGGACTTCTTAAACTCAGCTTAGATCAGCATGTTGAGTTTTTTGGCAGCAGAGCATGCCCAAAAGATTATTTCCATATTGAGTAAGTATGTGAAATATTTGAAAACAATTATTGGGAATGACACTGGTATCAGGTATCAGGGACAACAATCAGAGCTAACATTGTATAACTCATTTGCTGTTAAATGTAACGTTGTCTGTGAGTGAAGTTATAATGGCTTACCACCTTTAATCCTTATTCAAATGTATGGTCTGTTCTTCTATGCTTTCAAATTGTTTCTCATATTTCGTCAGGATAAGCATTTTCCGCTCCGCGCCAATATAGCAAATGAAATTGAATGGCGGGGATGAATTGAATTGGAGAGAGAGGGAGAGAGAGAGAGAGAGAGAGAGAGAGAGAAAGGGGGTGAGATTAGAGTGAACATTGGAGAAAAGCAAAAGGATTAGTAAAGGTATAGAGGAGTGAATGCAAGCGAAAGGATTGCGTCGCTAGGCCAGTGACAACATTGCTCTCAGCCTGGCTGAGAGCAATGTTGTGCAGATTATGGCTTGACAGGTCATGGGGTCACCCTGGGGGAACTTTGGTAGGAGCTGGGGGGAAAGTATTGCTGCCGCGCCTCATATGGCTCGGTTACCTGCCATGACCCCACATCCAATTTCTGCCCCATTACCCGGACCGTCCAGAATTCTTGGAACAGAGAAATTGTTTTCTCTTCTGCCCCTGACTGTTGCTCCCAGACGGGGAGTGGGAGCAGCTCATGTTTGGAGTGGAGGTGCCTGACTTTAAGGAATGGGTTCAGAGAGAAGGATATGAAAAGAAAAGAAAAGAAAAGAAAAGAGATTGGTGCTCCGGCTATTTCAATTTCTTTCCAATCCTGTTTTTGACCCCCCCAGGGCCCGTAAAACCTCACACCTGTTTGTCATCTACCGGTATATACAAATAGAACTACTGTACAGTCGTTTTCTTATGCACACCTTACATGCTGGGATTTGTACAGTGACTTAATCGTTGGTTATTTTCCTAGAACGAACATCCAAAACCATTCCTAGAAATAACACCCGAAATCAATCACGTCAATAGGCCCGGTCATTTCAGGCCCCGGAGATCGTCACACCTCTCAAGGATAATTCCCTTTTTGTCAAATCATCTGGAGACTTCACAGCTCCCCAGAGATGTTTTGGAGCCGTGGTCCCAGCTTGACAAACCAGCACCGTAATCATCCTTTGGCATTTAGTCTGCAGCATGCAGGTCCATGGAGAGCAGAGAGCAGGGAGGGAGGCTTAGTGCGTGAAGGTTCCATTCCTCAACAGACCATGACATGTGTGCGATGATGAAACCTTCGTGTAAGAACTACGAAGGCCTGGTCAAAGAGAGAACCCAGACCGATGCTTCACCTTTTCAGTAACAAGCTCCCTCCGAAGGGCTTTCGTTTTATGTGGACTGATACTCTGACTAATGCTCTGTGGCAGGTTCGCCTGTGAGGCGGAGAAGCTAACAAGTAACCAAAAGATTGCTGTGAGAGCCCTGACACCGGCAGTGATGTGCGATCTGCAGGCAAACTGTAGGGTTGTTCCCCACTCGTCTATACTAAAACCCTGGATTGATGATGATGATGTAATGATTTGTGAAGCCACCGTGACACCATAATTGGCATTCCCCGGCTGATCCAAAATAATTAACTATTATAGATTTTAACATTATTTAAACAAGCTCTATACATTACGTTTGACATTTTTGGTTTTCAAGTTATTTGATGCAGGAAAATGAGTAGTAGTTTAGCAGCTGTTTGTAGCTAACCTGGATTCTTTTTTCACCTACAGATAAAAACATATTCTTTTAACATTGCTGTCACTTGTGTAATGTTATATGAAATTATTTTCTTACATAAGTACTAATCCTGTTCTAGACGGCTGGAACATATGGGGCTATACAGGGGGAAAAAAAACTGGGGTAACTATGTTAACCCATTAAAACCGGGAAAGCATCTGTGTCATTTTAGATTTTAGCATTGGCTATTCAAAAATAGCAGATATACTTTGTGCCACGCTGCGAGTTTGTACATCGACAACAATCTTGAAAGAGTTTTTAACACAAATCCTCTCTTCTGGGGGTCCCTGGCACCAAATATTTTCAGATAGGGGTCCGCGGCCCGTAGCACAAAAAGGTTTGAAAAGAACTACTAGTTTAGAAGGCATTTGTAGAAACGGCCTCAGGTCTACAAACATAATCGTCGTTGTCGGGTGGACTGGAAACCTTGTATGTCCAAGACCGTTTGTTTTGTATTTATCATTTTAAAAATGAACTAAACTAGTGAAAATAGCAGATCTACAAGCACACAACGCCTCGCACCGCAAGGCGTTGTGGATTGGCTGTAGATTGGCTGTAGATTGGCTGTTTTCACTACTTTTGTGTGACAGCCTTAATGATGAAGCAGGGCTTTACTTGGTGAAAAAACGTACACATTTGAAACTTGGAGATACAAGGTTTCTGCCCGACAGTGTCGCTATCATTGCATTTGTGTAGTCACAGCACCAAGCACGGAATCACTAACATTGGTTAGTTACTGCATAGACAGAGGATTCGTCTTGATGTTAGCTTCTGGGGGTCACATTCTGTATGGACTGACTCTTTCTCTCATGCTCTTTCTCTCTCTCTCTCATTGTGAATTCCAGACAGTCCATGTGTGGATTCATTCATTGATCATGGCTCTCATTAACTAGACAAAGGATGGTTCCCCGGACTCCCTATCTGCTTCCTCACATTCAGACATAATCGTCCATAGTTTTGACCTTCCTGTGTCGTGTACAGTGTGTACTGGGGATTCGCAAGGTTACGTAGGTGGGCTGTACTGTATGTGAAAAGACTAATTGAAATTCCCTTGTGTAAACTGACGGGACAGCAATCTTTCCTTAAGCTATTTAGGCCTAGAATTATTTATGCTTTAACTATTGAAAAATAGCAGATATACAAGCTCACAGCGAGCTTGTAGATCTGCTATTTTTGAAAAATCGTGAAAATGTGTGCACATTTTTCAATATATAAACTTTTGAAAATCAAATCTCTGCTTTTGTGGGGTCCCTGGAACAGCATATTTTGAGATGGGGTCTGCGGCCAAAAAAATGTAATTTTGGGGGTCCTTGACATGAAAAAGTTTGAGAACCACTGATTCAGAGGAAGGATTTAGAAGTCAAGCCGAGGATTTAGAAGTCAAGCTCGCAGCCGCGCTGCGAGCTTGTATATCTGCTATTTTTCAATAGTTAAAGCATAGAATAATGGTTAAAGTGGTTAAAGTCGTTCCAGATATTTGAGGGTTAAACATAATGATGAGCCTGCTCGCATTTGTTCCTAACGTGTGACTACCCCGAGGTCTTTTGAAGTGTTCTGACGGCTTTTCTGTCAAAAACCTAAGTCTGCCAGGGCTCAAGGCTGTCCCACAATAAAGCCAGCAAGAGCACAACGACAGTTCCCTGGCAGACATTTTGAGCCCCTGCGCACATTTCCCATAAGTCTGCACTGCTGCAGACCTTGCTTGAGGGAATTACTCACAAGTCATGGCGTTAAAACCGTGAATGATTTGAAAATAAAACGAATAAATAAAACATAATCTCTGCCTCCCCAGCCTGTCAGATAATAAATGACGCATGGGAAGAGTTGACAAGAAAAGAATGAACATGCAAGTCTAAACACAAAGCTCACTGGTGATTCATAGACAGCAGTGTGCAGTTGATGATGATTTGATTTTGTCCAACATTACTGTTTTGCCTTTTAAAGGACAACTTTGTTTTTCATATTTTAGATTGTAATTAGAGAAAAGAAAAGATAAGTGTTCAAATGTTTTCATTTACTTATTTCTGTCGTTTTAGCCAATTTAGCAAGTTTGATTTCAGTGGTTGGGGCATGCGTGCAAGTGGCAATGTGTCTTTTTAGACACAATAAGCCCATCCTCTACATGCACCGCATGGTTTCCTTTCATGGTTAGGTGTGACCTATGGGGGCTAGAAGTGTTGCTCTAAATAATAAAGAATTTGTCAGCTCATTATGTCTAAATATACATATTTAGCCACTTGCACGCATGCCCCCACACGCTGAAATTAAACTCTCTAAAATGGATAAAATGATAGAAAGAAGTACTGTAAATGAACATTTTAACACTCATCTTTTCTTTTCTCTAATTACAATCTAAAATATGAACACTTGTTGTAAAAAAAACAAAGTTGTCCTGCATTTCTATATGGGCTCTGAATGTGTGCTCAGTGTGTGTGTCTGTGTGTCTGTGTGACACTGACTGTGTCTTGCTTTTAGGAAATCTTTTGTAAAATGTCTACTTTTGAAGAATGACACCCTCGGAGTACATTTCATTTGAATGAGCTCTTCAGTTTGACAGAGTGTTCCTTTTGGAGACACTCCATTGGCTACTTGTTAAGACAACATGACAGTGGTTTGATTGACTATGCAATTTGATTGCTGACAGTTGACTAGCAGGATTTAAATGATGCCGCATTATACCCTGTCAAATGATGTGGACAGATGGACAGTCCAATATCTCGTAAGCGCGGGGTTGAGTCTAATGCCTCAAATGAAGTGAACATCCAATAGAGCTCCACTGTCAGTTTCCGCGAGTAAATGTCCCATTCGTTTCTTACATAGAGAATTGCATTATCAGCTATAATGTCCTAACAATCTAATGTAGACGACTCTACCAACAGGCTCCTGTCTGTAAAACGATACTATATATACTATGCTGTGTGTTCCCGTAGAAGCCACAGGTACACAATATAGTTTTAAGAAAAACATGTTCAATTCGCAATGTCATAGAGAAATAGTTCACTCCCCGCCGCAACCCTATAATCCAGGGTTCCCCAATTAGTTTTCCCCAAGGGCCGAATTATGTTTAAGGTACCAAGCCGAGGGCCACAACATTGCAGGGGGCAACAGTGGCGTTCCCACTACTCCAGCGACAGTTCAGATATCGTCGTTGTCGAGTGAATATCTTGTATGTCCAAAACCGTTCATTTTGCATTTATATTTTTAAAAATGATTTAAACTAGTGAAAACAGCCGATCTACAAGCACACAACGCCTCGCACAACGCCTCGCACCGCGAGGCGTTGTGTGCTTGTAGATCTGCTGTTTTCACTACTTTTGTGCGATGGCCTTGTATGATGAATCAGGGCTTTACTTTGCGAAAGAACGTACAAATTTGGAGATACAAGGTTTCCACCCAACAATGACGATATACTAGTGTTGTTGCTGCTCTTATACCACCATTATTACTGGGGTTGGTGGGGGCCAGACAGTAGCCCCCCGTGGGCCGCCTATTGGGGAACCCTGCTATAATCCTAATAATGTGTAGCAGCGATGCCACTGATTGGGGGAGAATGTATAGCTTTATTTAGTTTTTTATTCTTTTAATTGCCGTCCAACTCAAAGAACTGCAGCTGGTTTCTGCAGATTTATTGAGATTCCAGACATGCATTCTGTGAAGCGATTGCGTGGTCTAATTTAAAGTTTGAAATTTTCTTAGTTCCTTTCCTAGTATTAGCCTAAGAAGTGATTCCCAGTGAGTAATTACTATCTGCAAAGGATGTTTTTTTTTTGGAGCAGTGTTTATGGGCTCATTATGAATATTTGCTCAAACAGCATCAAACTAATGGTTCAGACAAAGAATAGGATAACAAGAACAACTTCTACCACATGGAGTGAGTGTGTGTGTGTGTGTGTGTGTGTGTGTGTGTGTGTGTGTGTGTGTGTGCGTGTGTGCGTGTGTGCGTGCGTGCGTGCGTGCGTGCGTGGCGTGCGTGCGTGCGTGCGTGCACGAGAGAGTGCGAGAGAGATAATTGCAGTATATGGAGAGTGCATGTGTCACATGTTCAGAGACACGTACCTCCTGTTTGCGTATGAATGCCCATGGACAGAGAGGTGGGGGGGGGGGGTTGCATTCATTCTGTCTCTAAGAGGGGCCAGCAAGGTCAGAAGCATGAGACGATAGGGGAGGGGAGGGGAGGGGGGGGGGTTGATAGAGCAAGAAAAGATGGAGCGGGAGATAATTAGAAAAGGATAAGGGTTGGAGTACAGATCTGAGAGGCGGATAAGTGGAAGGAAGAGGAGGTGAAGGACATGAAGCAGAGGAGAAGATAAAGAGAATAGAACGAGCAGGTTGGTGGCGTCGGTTCAGCAAAAGCTAAGGTATGGCAACATGACTTGTGTCTTGCACGCCACCAGTCATGTTGCCATACCTTAGCAACAGCTAAGTAGTAGATAGTAAGTAGTAGATAATATTATTTTACTACAAGGCACAAAAACAACTGTCTGCCACACTTGAAAAAAATGTGCCGCTGCTGCTAATTAACAAGAATACATTGCACCTGTGCTGAGTGCTGACCTACTGAACTTCGAAATAAACCATTTGCCAAGATAAGGGGGGATACAAGTGTTGTGGAGAATATAATTCATGGGTTGCATTTGTAGTCCTAAGCGGCCATGTTGAGGACCAACACAGGCGTTTCAATTTGTCTGATTGGCATAGAACTAATGTTCTACGCCATGCAGTCAGAACACCTGTATTGGTCCTCAACATGGCTGGCGTAGGACTACAAATACAACCCATGAATACCTGGTGAAAGCGATCATTTTGTTCTAATTTGCATTGTAGTTCGTTTAAAGTGATTTAACAACAGAATAATCAAATTCAACGCGGATAGTGTACATTTATTTATTTTTTCCCCCGGAGCCAAGGTATAGCAATTGCCATACCTTGCCATACCCAATTGACGCCTCTGTGGAGATCTAGGGAACGTGAACAGTGAACAACACACGACTGCCATAGAAATGTTGAGATGAACAGGGACAGTAATTGCTTCAGGGTGGGTGGACTCCTCCGGCTCCTCGGCGACACGCAGCGCTGTGCACTTTACAGTACAACGTCACACATTCATTCTGACTCGTGACCTTTTGTCGTGGGCAACATGAACGTGCCCGCGCCGCATGTGCTGTTGCTGTACTCGGCACGTAGTCTCGTTTGAAAGGAAAATAACGACTGTTCTCTTGCTTGAGAATACAGTATAGTCAAGGACGGATAATGTACGGTATTCTGCTCTTGCATTCACAGTTGGGGTCCATCAGCATGAGAGAATATCAGAGATATTTACTCAATGCATGTGCAGTCTGATCATCCCATAGCTTGCGTGGCTGTAACCATAGCGACGATAGTCGATAGATCACAAAGCCCGAACTCCGAATCTCCTGTGTTTACATAAAAACACTAATAAACAGCTTACATTTTGGTAAAGTGAAGAACAGGCCAATGGTCAATGCCGTGTTTCGGATCAATTGCTCCGGCAACTGAGGAGAACCGGGCAGAACAGATGTTTGAGGTTTGATTATTTATAAGTAAGGATAGTTACTTATTAACACAACTTTTTGTTTATTATTCAAACAAAAAGACAGTGGAGGCCACTGGCCTGACTGAGATTGAGAGGAGGTGGAGGCAGCAGGAGCATAGCCTCGTTGTTGGGTGAAAACCTTATAGGCTATGTCCAAAACCGTTCGTTTTGGATTTATCAGTTTAAAAATGATTTAAACTAGTGAAAACAGCCGATCTACAAGCACGCAACGCCTCGCACCGCGAGGCGTTGTGTGCTCGTAGATCTGCTGTTTTCACTACTTCTGTGCGACGGCCTTGTGTGATGAAGCAGGGCTTTTACTTTGCGAAAGAACGTACAAATTCGAAACTTGGAGATACGAGGTTTCCACCCGACAGCGACGAGTAGGGTGGCAGCAGCCAGCTCTGGTGTGGGAGCCTTGGGGCAGCAGTGTGGAATGATAGATTTACACAACGCTCAAACGCTGACCTTTGCAGTCTTACCAGAGTAGCGTAGGACGCCCACATCCCTCTTCAATTCACCCTCCTTCTCCCTCCATTTGTCTCTCTCTATCTCTCTCTCCTCATTCTCTGTCTCTTCTGGCTGCGTCTCCCTCTCTCTCATTCTCTCTCTCTCTCTCTGTCTCTCTCCCTCTATCTCGCTGCCCTTCTCTCTCCATCTATAATCTATCAGTGTGTCTCGAGGTAACGCTCGTCCTGCCTGTCTAGATCTCTCCAACTTTTCTTTTTGCTTCTTTTTTTTTTAAAGGCCCAGAGATTCACCTTTTGCTGACCGCTCTCCTGTTACCCTTTTTTGTGTTAGTTACTCGAAATAACGGTCAGGCTTAAGCCACCCAGTTCCACTGGAAAGAGCACAGACAGAGTGAGGCTATATGTGAGGGGCTATCGCATGCCAGGTCTTTGGAGATCGTTTGCCTGCAGATAGGAGAGAAACCGAAAGGAATGATATTCACCTCTTTTCCCATCCTGCATTAGAAACCTGTTGTAGTCGGTTTGTTCGAATCTAATTATTATAGCGTTTCTGGAAATACTGCGGTGAGTAAGAGAAATAACAGAACAAAATCACAAAATACCACCTCATCCTCCCTGCCAACAATACGTTTCCGTACTCTCGCCTTCAATTTTTCAGTTTTTCCTCTCTCTCCCCCCTAGCATGCAAACACTGCATTGTTATTATCCATCAACTCGCATTCTCTGGTTCTCCCCTTTTGGGCTCTCCTCCTCTCCTATCCCTCGCTCTCCTCTCCTCACCCTAGCTCAGGGGCGTCACAATTAATGGGGGGGAAAGTGGGGCTGAGTCACTAGGGCACAAGGTGGAGGGGCCTTAATTATTTTATACTTTAGCTATTGAAAAAAGCAGATATACAAGCTCACAGCGCGGCACCGAGTGCCACGCTGCGAGCTTGTAGATCTGCTATTTTTTAAAAGTCGTGAAAATGTGTGCAAAAACATTTGTAACTCAAATTTTGCTTCTGGGGGGGTCTCTGGAACTAAATGTTTTGAGATGGGGGTCCGTGGCCAAATACATATAATTTTGGGGGTCCTTCACGTGAAAAGGTTTGAGCACCACTGACATAGAAACAAGTTTTTCAAAAAACCTTTTCAAGATTCAAGATTTTTCAAAAATAGCAGATCTACAAGCTCGCAGCGCGGCACTCGGTGCCGCACTGTGAGCTTGTATATCTGCTGTTTTTCAATAGTTAAAACACAAAATGTGAGTGAATCCTTGTACCCAGGGGCCAGAATTTGGTGTGACATCCCTGTCCTAGCTAGCTCGCCAACTTAAAAGCATGGACGGATGGAAACTCTGCACCCAGCAACAGTGACCCAATTACTCTAAGTTGTCCCTCCCTGGTCGGATGTTGCGGTGTCCCTCCCCAGGGATTCAGCCGGGCCGTGTGTGGACCATCCATCACTCTGCCCTGCCACCTCCCTCTCTCGCTATGTTTATTACCCTCGTACACACACACACACACACACACACACACACACACACACAAGCACGCATGCATGCACACATACGCACAGCGGCTTGAGCGTGCACGCACACACAAACACACGTTATACACAAGCATGCACGCGACACACAAACATACTAATGCCTCAGTATGTACATTATGTGCGTACAGTTTGCATATTAGATGCATGAACCCCAACACACCACACCTAAATATGCGAAAATACACAGATGTAAATACTGTTATGGTCCGGCTCCCAGACCACAACAAAGGAGGGAATTCAGGCAAGGGATAAATGCAAAAGCCAAACAATGAATGAAAGACAGGCCATAGCAGGGCAACCCCCCTTTCAAGACAGGGTGCCAACAGGAACCCCGACCAAAATGACTGCCAAAAATACACGTGCACTACAGATATTGCACACATGTGCGCTAATGCACAACCACACACGAACACGCACACACACGCACGCGCACGCACGCACGCACACACACACACACACATTCACTGGCCCGCCCTTTCCATTCATAGTTATTGGTGGGTGTCTGACACTTGTACTGTAGATGATTAGTTCCTCTTGTTCCAGCACCTCATTCCACCTCCACTCTTTGCTTATATAATCCTGTCTGTGTTTTTCACAGTCCTGACTGTCATCAGAATGTGATGATTGGCTCTGGCGTCAAGGGGGAGCATGCAGCATTTATAATCTGCAGAATCCACTCACTGTCTGCACCACAGATGGAAGCTACGACTGCAAAATCATCATTGTTAATTCAACAAACAAAATAGACCCAAAAGGACCCTGTAAGCCCATTTTCCACTGCAGCTTTAGCACCACACTACACAACACTTCACCACACCACACCGCACCACAAAAAAAATCTACATTTTCCATTACACAAAAGTACCCCTATCGGTAAGAAACAAATTGACCCTTTTAACTGTGATTATAATACAATACCAGTAAGACTCCCTAATCGGGAGATAAGCGACCGTCAGGTCGCAGTGTGATTTTAGGGCAAAATCTGTAGGAGTAGTGTCCAAAAATGTGTTTTAAAAAATCGGCCTGAAGGTAGCGCTAAATGGGACAGATCCATGTTGATGAGATGAGTGTGTAGACATACTGTGTACCGATTTGAGTGATTTTAGGGCAAAAATTGTAGGAGCAGTGTCCAAAAATGTGTTTTGCAAGAACCGGCCTCATGGTGGCGCTAGAAGAGGGCCATGTACGAATTGATGGTTTGGCAGGCAAGGAGCGTGTGTGCAAAATTTGGCATGGATCGGGGCAACGGTTGCGGAGATATGAGCAGGGCAAAAGTGTGACGTGTGACTGACAGACAGACGGACAGACAGACAGACGGTCGCAATAAATTTGTATTACAACTATCCTAAATCATAATACACTATAATGGATTATAACTGTGATTATAATACACTATAAAGTATTACTATGATAATTATAATAAACTATAATAGATTATAATAGTGGTTATAACACAGTAGAATCTATTATCATGTATTACAACTATATCCTGGTGGTCTAAATGAAAAGTCAGTGAGTGATCAGTCATTATGAAGTGTTTGGCCCTGTTTGGCCTAGCTCAGACCTACTCTGGATTGGATACTTTTTAGTACCACGTTTAGTACAGCTTGCCTTTCACACCACTCTACCCAGGTCCTTGTAGTGGGGTGGGGTCATGTTAGTGGAAAAGGGGCTAAAGTAAGTCTCGGAGTTACATTAACACTGAGGATTTTTGCTTTGCAGAATAATCAGATCTTTAAGAAAACAGCATTTCCAAACAAGAAAAGTGTGCTCCTCTGAGTGCAGATCTCTGCCAGGCCTTGTTGCCTACCCAGGGCTGTGTCAGTTGTGGGCTGAAGCTGTCAAGAAATGATCAAGTTGCGGGGGGAAATAAAGAGTTTTTATGATATATGGTGTATCTGTTTGCGTTTTGCTCCACTTCTGCCCCATTATGGGCAGAAGTGAATGAGGTTTTGGAGGTGCGCCCTATAGATGCCCCTCAACATGCAATTTCACTTTGGGTGGATGTTGCATTCATGATACAGTATAAGCAGTTTTTTGTAGGAAATGAGTTCCTGCCCATAAATGTGTGGCAAACGGTATGGAGTATTGCAACTCTGTTTATCATTGTCACATGACTTATGAAACTTTTGGGCCTTCATTGGTGGACAAATAAAGTCTCTGCAACAAACAGTGACATAATAGCATTTGTGGCTATAGGTGGCTATATGGATATAGGTGAAATGGCTTTTGGCTCTGCTTGTTTTGAGTTTCGGGTAGATCATGATTTGTACAAAACGGGCCCCTCCCGCAATCTTTAGAAGCTAATCTTACCCAAAAATGTGACTGATACATCTTGATCACATGCGGAGAGAATATGTACCGATTTGTGTGAGTTTTGGTAGCAAAACGTCTTTTGAAGAAAACCCCAAATGGCGGATGATCTTGATTTAGAATAGATTGTACGACCTACGGTTCAAGAGTAAAAGGCCAAAATGTGAAGTGACCTGGTATAGTGCAAACATGAGTCTTACCGGTCCAGCAGTGCCTGAGATTAGCTGGTCACTGCACTGCACACAACAGACAGGGCATGGGTGAAAACATAATCCCTGCCCCCCCTACAGTTCTGTAAGATAAAAACACATTAGACCCAAAAAGTAGGTAATGGAAAGATATGGTTTTCAACATGATAAGGAAAGTACACATAGTTTTATCTCCTGTTCTATTGATTTCTTTACAGGCAAAAATCGGATTGACCGATTGCAGATTACATGATCTTAAATAATGTAGTGTTTTACCGAGCAAATGACTGATTAAAACAACTGATAAAAGCACTACTGTCTGTCTGACAGGTCCTCATTTCAGTCCCCACGCAAAGCCAGATAAGAACCATTGTTTTACACTGCACACAAATAACGGTTTCCATAGTGATTCATCACTATTCAAATAATTTCTCTGTTTAAATTCTGTCATGAAACTCAGACATGGCTTCAGCAAAAACATTCACAAATAATCAGCAGAGTGCATCATAGAGCTCTATCCCAGTAGGCTTATTATATTATTATTCTATTTCTTTGTGAATTAATTTTCCCCATTGACTTTAATTAAAAATAAACTTTCCCCAAATATGGAGATTTCTGACATCATAGACCATATGAGACTGACACAGTATAGTATGTCCATATATGGGCATAAAAGGGACAAGGACTGACACAGAGATCTGTGTTGAGGAACAAATTCCACCCTTTTCACATTGGCCTATTATAGCAGGTCGACTTTTGCAAAACACATTTTTGGAAGAAAATGCTTCAAATCATGAATGCAGCGTCCGATCGCCGTGAAAGGCATAAGAAGACATGGCGCCCTTTTCACATTGACTATTATAGCGCCACCAGGAGGCCACAATAACCTACCTGACCAGACGGAGCCCTGTGCTCGGGAGAGCACTGCTCCTAGTAATAGATGTAAAATGTTTAAAAGAATTCTAAATGTCAAATATCACAATGTGATATGCATTTGTTTATGAAAAACGGCGACGACGTACAACATACAGAGATATCTGTATGCTTAATAAAGAGGACAGTTGTACACATAGATTTTTAGGGATGTACAGTGCTCAAGATCTGCGAAACCCTGACAGAACAGCAGGAGGCTTAGTGAGTTGAAACTAGACAATTCAATAAACATATATTGAACAATGGAGACATGGGAGAGTGGAGTTAAGTCTCTAATACTGGGCATTAGCTTTAATGATCAGAAAGACTGCACCAGGCTTCGGGCTGGGTTTCTACCGCCCCGATATCGACGCCTATACAAGGATCTGAAAAATGGTCTTTCTCTCTCTCTCTCTCTCTGTCATTCTCTCCCTCCCTGTCCCCGTCTCCCCGGCTGTCTTTTTATGTGCTCCTGTTCTCCTGTTTGTTCTGTCTGTCTTCGCATCTTCCTGGCCTTTGCCTATATGTCTATCCCCCCCACACCCCTCCACCTCCTCGGCGCTTCAATCACGACTGACAGCAGCTGCCGGCAAAGCAGGCCAGAGGGGTTATCAGTCCATCTGCCAATCAAAGCCTGGCTAAAGAGTAGACGGTGAACACGACACAGAAAATAGGCTCGGGAAGTCCGGAGGTCCTTCAAAGCCTAAAGTGGGCTTTGGTTTAACCATGAAAGTTGCCTTAGAACACACGTTGTTTACAGCATTTAAAATGCCCGTCCGGAAGGGTATCATCACAGTAAAATCGAGAGCGTTGCTTTAACTCCGAGAGTATACAAATGTTACCAAATGGACCCTTACACGTGCATTTGATTACGTTTTGTACACTCTCCGGAGTTAAATGGCTTTTTGGTAAATGTATCAACAATACATGTCTATTAATTATTTGCCAACGTGGTTGTAATCTGGCAGAACACAAATGAATGTGCCATCTGTTCTGTCTTCTGTGTTCATTGACTCACCACATCCAAAAGGAACAACAACAGCCACTGAATGCCAGTCAAGCCTTTGGTACTGATCTGTCCAGTTCCAGCTACAGTCAGGGGTGTCGCACCAAATTCTGGGCCCTGGGTATACAAGGATTCACTGCGGGCCCCCCATGAATGTTCTTGGGGGAACTGGGGAACGCATTATTACGCATTATTGTGTGCTTCAACACTTGAAAAATAGCAGATACACAATACAGCGCGGCACTTGTGCCGCGCTGCGAGCTTGTAGATCTGCTATTTTTGAAAAATCTTGAAAATTTGTTGAATATTTCAAATCCTTCTAAGGTTTTTGAAAATCCTATATTTCTATGTCAGTGGTGCTCAAACTTTTTCATGTGAAGGACCCCCAAAATGATGTATTTGGCCACCGACACCCATCTCAAAATATTTCGTTCCAGGGACCCCCCCAGTAGCAAAAGTTGAGTTCGCTTAAAAAATAGATATATTCAAAGTTTGCACACATTTTCGCACCGTGAGGCGTTGTGAGCTTGTAGATCTGCTGTTTTCACTACCTTTGTGCGACGGCCTTGTCTGATGAAGCAGGGCTTTACTTCGCAAAAAACGTACACATTTGAAACTTGGAGATACAAGGTTTCTGCCCGACGTTATATTGATCTATTCAACCAGATCTGTTGTCAGGCATTTGCAGACGATTCTTTCACAGTGGCTGTCAGTCTTGGTGAATCAGTCTCTTCAAGCTGATGTAGTTGATGACTATTCATTGGCGCGGGGCTCATCTCAGTAGCTTGTTTGGCTCCCGAGCCAATTTGCATAAATGCCTCAGCGATTATGATAACACACAATATGCCATGGCAATACATGTTAGTGAGGCTGAGATGCTATTCATCATCGGTTTTGAGTGTGGAAAATGCCTTCAAGGAAATTCAGAATTGCGTCCATATCTAGCTCATGCAAAAAACAACAACAACAACAAAAAAAAAAACATCCTTTTCTACAGCACGACTGCAGACTTTGCGATTACCTTCTTGGACGTGTTTGGAAGCGTGCACTGAAGCACAGCTTTTGTGTAGAGTCCAACAAGAGGCAATTCTTTGTGTGTGCCTTAAAGAAAGTCTCAGTACACTAGGTTGTCTGTGGGACGAACTGCAGTTTGTGTTCCAAAACACATTCTCTCACCAGTTTTTCTGTACTAGTCAGTTTCCTCGCCTTTCCTCTGTAAGCCAGAGCCTGATTTGTAAGAGAAGAAAGCGCTCCCTTGGCACACCGCACCCTTCTCTGTGAGAGGAGAGAAAATGGAGAGATTATGTGAGCTGGGTTAATTTGATGTCGTTAGGCAGAGCCGCATGTGGGATGGTTTGTGTTCTGTCGAGATTGTACATATTGTGAACTGTAGCTTTGTGTGTGTGCGTGCGTGTGTGTGTGCGCGCGAGCGTGTGTGTGTGTGTGTGTGTGTGTGTGTGTGTGTGTGAGAGAGAGAGAGCATGCAAATGCATGTGTACTGCTGATATCCATTTGCGTTCGTGTGAGATTCTGTGTCTCCGTTGCTCGAAGCGCAGTCACGCAAGCATGTGTATGCCTGTGCATATGCATGCAGTGGCTGATGTGTGCACATGTGTGCACGCATGTCATTGGGATCGCAGCGTACTGGAGCTGATCAAGACAAAGAGGCCATTGAGTAGCCGCGCGGGGCCTGATCTCCGTTACTATCCCATTACGAGTGATGGCACATATTTCCAGTGCTCCCTCATGCGGCCTCATTACGGGATCACGAGGCAAAGACTAGAATATGGCTGACGTTTTTAGTCATTACACTCCGCCGCCGTCCTAGCCTGTCCTAGCTCCGCCAATGCTAATCGACTGTGTTAACGAGTAGGTTAAAGAACCATGGCAAATGAATTTACTGGCAGCAGGGATCTGTGAATGCAGCGAAGGAAGAAGGGGAATGTTTTTTGCCATGAATGGATATGGGAGCAGGAAGGCTTAGAAAGACGGGTGGTAATGGTGGTTAGCCAAGGTCTTTGTTAGTCTGCGTTTTGTGCGGAAGCGAGCCGGGCCCCGTACCGTCATCCCCCGGGGGGGATTTAGAGGGGCACCGCTGTGCCCTCCTAGATTTTCAAAACATCCACGGCGAAGCAATTAACACTGGAAGCATGTTGATGACCTCAGCGGGTGAGGAGCAAAAAGCGGCGTGACATTTCTTGTCAGAGACGCACGGATGCCCTGCGTTCGTTCTGCCACCCAACGCGATCATCTCGCTTGTCATGGTGTGATTATCTGCTCCGGGGGCTTTTACACGCATAACCCCACCCCACCCCCAAGTTCTGAACGAGAGAGAAAGTCAGAGAGAGAGAGAGAGAGAGAGGCATATGGGGGGACGCAAAGCTATGAAGCATGCGAGATAATTAGCGTTCCTTTCCCCGCAGATTTGTCCTGTCACGGCGGAACTCACAGGGTCTTGTCAATGGAAGCGTGCATGGTGTTGTTGGTGACGTTGCACGTTGACATAAGGCAGGGGTTTTCAAAGTGGGTGACGGGGCACCCTGGGGTGCCGCGACGGCAGTCCAGGGGTGCCGCGAGATCATTTGATAATATTTAGAATTTATTTGGACACTTGAAAAATATTTAGTATAATTTTAAACTTGAAGTACAAAGTTATTTTTAGTCAGTTCTAACCAAAATGGCTATTATCTCAACGCTTTCCTCGCAACATAATCACTAAAATATCGTCTAAGTTTCAAATGTGTACGTCTTTTGGTAAAGCAAAGCCCTGCTTCATCATACAAGACTGTCGCACAAAACTAGTGAAAACAGCCGATCTACAAGCACACATCGCGAGGCGTTGTGTGCTTGTAGATCTGCTGTTTTCACTAGTTTAGATCATTTTCTAGATGATAAATATACAAAACGAACGGTTTTGGACATACAAGGTTTCCACCCGACAACGACGATATGCTATAAATATAAGGTGCTGGGAGTGAAAATTATAATGTAGGGGTGCCTCGGATTAAAAAAATATTTATGGGGTGCCCTGAGACAAAAAAGTTTGGGAACCACTGACATTAGGCATCGTGGCGGGCGACGCTGAAGGAGGTGCCAGTTTGATGTTTTGGAGAAAAAAACGAAGCGAGCGAACTCCTGCAGGTCACAGCACTAATGTACAGCTGCCAGAATAATGAAAGAGGGAGAAGAAGAGTGGGCCCTGTCACCATGGCAACTCCTTTGTTTATGTGTCACTCCTTCATCACGGCTGTTTCTACTTAGCGCAACTAAAGTACTCGCGGTAATTATGTTCTGAGAGTACTGGTGTTTGACGCTAAAAGCTGCAGTGTGTTAGTGGCGTCACACTCGGGTGTTTTCACGCGCAAGTCATAATGATATTCATTAGGTTTTTAATTTGAGGTACTTGGAATATGTGCTCGCACGTGCGTGCGTGTAAGAACAGTGGTGTCAGTTCAGAAAAAGCTAAGGTATGGCAACATGACTGGTGTCAAGACACCAGTCATGTTGCCATACCTTAGCAACAGGCATGCATGATACATTTATTTTAAGAAGTATATTTTATTTTTCCCCCCGTTTCTACGTTTTTTCTTGGGCTGGATATGGCAGCCTGGAACAGTTGTTCAAGTGCAGCTAAACTTGGCATGTTAGTAAACGTGCCACAATTAACAATAATGCATTGCACCTGTGCAGCTGACCTGCAGAACCTGGGAATATACCATTCTGTCAAGATGGGGAGAATACAGTTATAATACCTTGTTAATAATACCTTGTTAAATAATACCTTGTTAAAGTGATTTTGTTAAATTTTACATTTGTAGTTATTTTACTGTAATTTAACAACATAGCACATATAGACAAAGAGACATTCATGGATTTATATTTAATAGTAACTTTTATTTCCCCCCCTGGACTCAGGGTATGGCAGCTGCATACCCCTGCCATACCCAATTGACGCCCCTGTGTGTAAGAATGTGACTTCTGGGCACAATTGGAACACATCTCTGTGCTGGCTGCTGGTGTGTGGAGAGGAGGGCCCCAATAAGTCCCTTAAGAGTGACCGGCATAGTGCCAAGGGCGGTTGTGACAACGAAACACCGACAACTTTGTGTTGTCGCATACTAAGACCACGCATGCATGTATCATGTATTATGCATGTGTATGTACATTGTATGCATTTTGAAAAACTAACACATACACACACACACACACACACACACACACACACACACACACACATGCACACTGTCACATGTGCACTGCTCCCACAGCACCACAAAAAGAAAAATCACCTGCAGCAAAGTAATTCTCTGCTGGGTTGAGCAGGGTTGCACTGTTTGCATTGCACAGTGTGTGCGCTTGTGTGTCTGCCCTGTAGTGATGCGAAAGTTGGCGCACGCGAACACAGTGAGTGAGCCATTGCACACACGCACGCACGCACGCACGCACGCACGCGCGCACGTATATAAGCACACATGCATGCACACTGAGAAAGATGCCCTTGAGCAGACAAAAAAAGATATCCACACAATAAGATTCATAAATGCAGTAGCTATATACCAATGAATTAATCATTGCGCTATAATGAAACTTTCCACCCTCACCTCTGGGCCTTAAAGAGCCCTAGCCTTCACATGAGTCATGACACATTCCTATCTCTCAATCCCGCCGGGGGATGGATTAAGAGTAAGAAGTAGAGACAGAGAGAGAGAGAGAGAGAGAGCAGGAGAAGTCGTGCCTACTTTCGTCTAGTTTAGCACCGTTAAAGTACAACTTTGTTTTTTTACAACAAGGGTTCATATTCTAGATTGAAAAGATGTGTTAAAATGTTTTCATTTACTGCTTTCTATTTTTTAACGATGTTAATGACTTTGATTTCAGTGGTTGGGGGCATGCATGCAAGTGGCTAATTATGTCTTTTTAGGCAGAAGAAGCCCATTCCCAAGATGCACCAAAATCTTTCATGGACAGATGTGATTTATGGGGGCTAGTAGTGTCACTGTAAATAAACTACCTGCTTATTGTGTCTAAAAAGACAAATTTAGCCACTTGCACGCATGCCCCCAACCACTGAAATCAAGGTAATTAAAATAGCTAAAACTATCCACAAGTTTCCGCGGGAGTTTGCTGGAGACTATCAGGACCAAACTTCCGGGTTTAACAGCAGACATACAAGCTCACGTCGCGTCGCAGATGCAACCCGTTGTGAGCTTGTAAATCGGCGGCGGAACCTCGGCTCGATGCAGACGTTTGCGCAATGCACTATGGGGCGTTGGAAACTCGTGGATAGAAAGAAGTAAATTAAAACATTTAACACTCATCTTTTCCTTTCTCTAATTACAATCTAAAATATGAACCCTTGTTGTAAAAAAAAAAAAAGTTGTCCTTTAACGGTGCTAAACTAGATGAAAGTAGGCACGACTTCTCCTGCTCTCTCAAAGTCGTCCTTTAAGACCATCTGCTTGTTTTTGCCAAAGTCCCCCTTGACTCAAAAAGGTGTTTTTACTTTACATATTGTATTATGTGCAGAACTTGACACCAGAGCACCTTTTTCACACTCTTCCGCTGGAGGTGGTGGGGACCTTCTCTGAAAATCTGAGCTGGCTGTTGGAACTCGGCAATCCCGTGAGACTGACTATCATGGTCCACTATGCAAATTGGTCGAGTCTGAAGAAGAGGGCTCGAAACGTACAATTGAAAATGTAAAGAAAACTGACAACAGGGATCAACAACTTTTTATCATTTGATCATGGTTCACTTCAGGGCCAGGACAGTGTGCACAACTACTTTCTGATCCCAATATGCAAATGTACCATTCGCTGAAACCTGAAACCATTTTGTTTTAACCCATTTAGAACGGGTACACAATTTGTGTTTCATTATTTTATGCTTTAACTGTTGAAAAATAGCAGATATACAAGCTCACAGCGCGGCACCGAGTGCCGCGCTGCGAGCTTGTAGATCTGCTATTTTTGAAAAATCGTGAAAATTTGAATTTTGACCCGAATCTATAAGTGTCTTTTGAATCCTTCTAAGGTTTTTTTTAAAAAACAATGTTTCTATGTCAGCAATCTGGCCGGCCATCGTCAAAGAAAAGGTCCTTTTCACTTAAATGGAGCTCAGTTAGTCTGTTCTTGAGAGACTACTGTGTCAGTGGTTCTCAAACCTTTTCATGTGAAGGACCCCCAAAATGACATGTATTTGGCCACGGACCCCCCATCTCAAAATATTTAGTTCCAGGGACCACCCAGAAGCAAAATTTGAGTTACAAACGTTCTCTTTGAAAATACATATATTCAAAGATTTGCACACATTTTCACGACTTTTTCAAAAATAGCAGATCTACAAGCTCGCAGCGCGGCACTCGGTGCCGCGCTGTGAGCTTGTATATCTGCTATTTTTCACTGGTTAAAGCTTTCAATAATTCTAGGCCTAAATGTTTTAAGCAGCAGTGCTGGGTGCATGCATGAGGCCTGGGATATTTGCTGATATTAATATTCATAGATCCATATTTTCTTATTATTTCTTTTACTTACATTTTTATCCCACAATTTTGTAACCCATTTTTCACCCGGTGCCAATTGCCTAAGCTGTAATCTGGGGCGCTACTCTCCCTCAACCTGGGGAGAACCCCCGAACTGAGCTCATGCTTTCTTCAATGCATGAGGAGTGAGCAAGCTGCTTCTTGTTAACTGACAGGAGGGGAGTTTCCCCGGGTTGGACGTAGTGTAGCGCGTGGAAGGAACACGATATAGAGACACACGGGCTCCTACAAATATGGCTGTCCTATTGTGATAGCGACCCGACTTCGGGTAAGGATGAACGGTGAACTGCAGCTGCCAATACAATCCCAATGAGAGGCATCGTGAAATATCATAATTTCAGTGGTTGACTACTGAGGCATTAGCGATTTTTTTTGTGTTCTAATAAAGTGTCCCATGAGTTTAATTTTGCCTTTTTAAAGTGGCATATCTGTCATCTTGATACACTACCTACAATATACTTTAATATACTTCATCTGTGAGTCAAAAGTGCTAGCATTGGAAATCTTAAGTTTAGGTGGTCGCATGGTACACACGTCATGGACGCATCCCTTGAGGTTTTCTATACCCAGATACGCTCGTCTCTCATGTATAATTAAGCTGTTTATTTTTGGGAAATGATCGCATCTCGCCTTTTCCAAACGGAGTCTTGCAGGTTATTTTTGGATTAATACTAACCTGGAGAATCCACTCTGTAGTTGAAAAGGTCGGGATCTTCAAAGTCGGCGCTCATAAACGCACAGCAGTAAAGACAGTGATGTCACTGAAAAGCGACAGGTTCTGTGTCTGCCGTTTCCCCTCTTCTCTGTTAACATTATGGGTAATCCATTCAAGTGGCAAATTAAATGTGACACACATCATGTATTTAGAAAACAAGAAGATATGTTGTCAGGGTCAGTCCATACATCTGGAAACATATTTTTATTCAAATCAAGATAGTCTGCAGTTCGTGTAGGATTATTTTAATATTAGGCTAACCACAGCTGAATTGCAATGACTTTCTATGGGCTGGCTTGCAGTGCACCGTTCTCCCTTACCCGAAGTGGTCGCTATCACAATAGGATGGCCATATTTGTAGGCGCCCGTGTGTCTCTATTCCAAACAGCTCCTTTCCCCTCAGGCGCCCCGGCTGGCCAGTGGGAGGCAGTATAGAGACCAGTATTACTGTATGTTTTGTGTGAGGGTACCTACCAGGCATGGAATTTCGTCATTTTAGGGGCAAGGCCACTTGGCCTTTAGTGTTGTAAATTTCTTTAGGGCACAAGGCCAATTGCCAGGGCAGGAAGGCTATCAAATAAGACAAGATCTTATTGAAAGAATTAATTGTGGTGAAATAAATAATAGTGACATATATCCATGCTAATTGCTCAGCCCTGCACCAATCAAAGTCACTGGATTGGTTTAAAGATGGGGACTCGGGGGAGTTATGAATTCAGAATCTCAACACTCTAGTGTCTACATGACAAGAAAGAAACACTGGTGTCTACTGTCTACATATTGACCAGAAAGAGACAGAGGAGAAAGTGGTACAGTCAGCTGGGGCATTAAGGCCACTGTGGCCTCAGGTCATGCCATTGGTTTGATGGGCACAAGGCCAAACTGAGGGCCATGGCCTTCATGGCCTCCCTGAAATTCCTGCCCTGGTACCTACCCTAGGGGGATACGGGGAGAACATGCAAACTACACACAGAAAGGCCCTTTTGCCAACCCCACCTAGGGTATGGGTACAGGTGACGTAGTGGAGAGAACACGCCCCCAGCGGCCACGGCATCCTGGGAGGGAATCGGACCCGGGACCTTCTAGCTTTGAGTGCTACCGACTGCACCACCGTGGCCCCAGATCCAGAATGTCTTAATGAGGGAGAAAGAGTACTTACTAGATTTCCAGAGGGGTACTTTTTATTTGTAAAACCATGTTTTGTGGGGATTAGCATTCCAAAGCTTGTTATTCTTTTTCCTGATCTTGTCGATATTAGACCTGATGTTCTGGGTAAAGTAGCTATTTAGCAGCCTACTGCCAGTAGCTCTTTGGCTATGAAGCCACTTTCCAAGTGACAGCATTTGGAAAAGTCCCTCGTCAAAAGAACAACCCTATCCTCAAAAATAAGTTTAATGGTTTTTATTGTCCAGCATTGTTCTAGAGTCTTTATTAGTGTGGTTGCCCCGCAGTTCAGTTCAGTTACCATGGCAGCAGTGCCACTGTGAGTGGCAAGGGCGGAGCTATGATCAGTTATGGCATATGATTCGAGGGAGGAGTTTACTCAGTTACCATGGTGATTGATAGGCTTGTTACCTGAGGAGTAGACTAGGAAGGAATGGCGCATTAGAGTAGAATGGGGAGAACCTTTGCAAAAAAGGAAAAGTGAAGCTTTTGGTTATGCTTTACACACTGTTTGTTGGCACTGTTCACAACACAAAATATAATATAAATGGTAAGACGGAATTCAGTTCCCATTGGATTCCTCGCAATATGCGTCAGTGCAACCACACTTGCAATTTCCCAGAATTGCACCTTTCTAGTTTATTTAGAGTCTGTACTCGTTCTTGATCTAAAGTCATTCCAAGCTTTGGACTCTTTGCCGTCCTGCAGGGAAGGTCACATCCACTGATATAATTGGGCTGTCCAAGACCCTTTTTGCGGTTGAGGCCAGTGTATTTCCCATTCCAGGCATTGCAACCAGTCAGGATACTTTCGGTTTTAATATCCCTCAATCCCTTTAATCCCTCAAATCCCCCCAAAAAATATTAGTTCCTTGCCCTGCCTGCAGCAGCATGCACAAGAGATGTTATGCGGATTGGTGTAGTACAGTAGTTTGCAAGATTATCTGTGGACACACACACACACACACTCACACACACACACACACACACACACACACACACACACACACACACACACACACACGCACACACACACGCGCACGCACACGCACACGCACACGCACAGACATGGGTGAAAACAATCTCTGCCCTCTGCCAGGCGTGACAATCATATAGCAGTATTTCCAAATGTGCCCGAAGGAACAAAATATGAGAGCTGAGGCTTGGAGGAGAAGTCTCTGCAGCAGCTTGTCTGTAAACAATATAGGTCATGTCGATGCTCAGTATTGATTAATTTCACATCTCTACGGCTGCTAGTTTAAAACTTTGTTTTAAAAAATGCTCTACTTCCCTTCCAGTCCATTTCTTTCACGTCGATAGCAGACATACACGTCTCGCTGACCTCATGGAGACAGGCTGTCACTCATGTCACCTCGGACACACTCAGTATGAATTTACAGCATTGGGGAATGGTGTGTGTAGACGCTGCTGGTGTGAATTCAGTTTAATCATGCCCTTATCCCCTATCATAAACATACACACATGGGGGCACGGTAGCGCAGTTGGTAGCGCTGTTGCCTCACAGCTAGAAGCGCCCTGGGGGACGCTGTGGGCGCTGGGGGCGTGTTCTCTCTCCTCCGCGTCATCAGTACCCATACGCTAAGTGGGGTTGGCAAAAGGTCCTTTCTGTGTGGAGTATGCATGTTCCCCCCGTGTCTCCTAGGGTAGGTAATAGGTATCCTCACAAAAAACAGTAATACTGGTCTCTATACTGCCTCCCCCTGGTCAGCCGGGGCGCCTGATGGAGGGGAAAGGAACTGGTTGTAATGTGTTCCTTCCACGCGCTACATCCAACCGGGGAAACTCCCCCCTTTCAGGTGAAAAGAAGCGGTTTGGCCTCCTCATGCATAGAGGGAACAAACTGGTCAGTCTGTTGTCTCACCAGGTTGGCAGAGGGAGTGTAGCGCCCAGGATTACATTAGACAATATTGACACCGGGTGAAAAAAACTGTATTACAAAAATCGTGTAAGAGAATAATCGTACAAATACACAGTTCATGTTGTTGTCTTACTGCATGTCATGTATTAACTTGATCGTCATTTTGACTTTACTATAATTCATCTTCAGCTCCATGTATTTGAGGTGGTACACAATAGGTTATTTATTATTTGGGGTGTTGTAGATGTATTGTAAATCATTGGCTTACCACCAGCCACAGTGATCCAGGTTTACAGTGATTCCCTGTAGCGGTATCTTCGCTCATGGCCTTGTTGCTGCACAAGTGACCACTACTGGTTGGGTCAGGATGCCTGTAGCTGTAACGGATCTGGGTAAGATGTAAGATGTACTGTCTTTGACCACTTTTTTCCTATCTACACAAAATCTCTTTGCCAAAATGAGATGATCTACAAGCACACATCATGGATCTGCAAGTTTTGGCTAATGTCCTAAGTTCCTCATGTATTCTTTGCTTACTGTAAATCGCTCTGGATTAAGAGCGTCTGCTAAATGTCTAAATTGTAAATTGCAATGGCCTTGAGTTGTGGCTCCGGAGCTACTTGCGACGTGGCAGCATGTTAGACAGTTTGTGTCTTGGGATGATCCTGTGAACTTTACTGACACTAAAATGACAAAAAATTGCTGATGCAGCTTTGCACATATGTAAAATAATCATCATTGAGAGATTAGGCTTTGCAGTTCAATTTATCATTTAATATTCATTGCTTGTACTGTAAGTTCTGTGATTTAATACATGCGCTTGCACTTGTAAGCTTTGGATAATATTGTCAGCTAAACGTGTTAAATGTAGGCTAAATGCAGACCTGATTTCCCCAGCCAACGCAATTTCAGAAGGCATGGCCTAAAATGTGCTGATGATGACACCGTACGGTGATTAAAAGCCTCTCACAAGACCACAAGGCACCTGTGGTTGGGGAGTATTCTCAGCAATGTGGTTGGGGAGTATTCTCAGCAATGTGGTTGGGGAGTATTCTCAGCAATGCAGCGATGCATTTCTGCACTTTACATGGTCCAGCACAAGCCAATTAGCTATTAATCTCTGGAAGTATGCCCTTCCTTTATTAACAGCAATTAGAAATGACCAGAATATTTAATTAGTGGATCGTGTGTTTGGGAACTGTAATTACCTCTAGTCAAAAACACAACAAAGATACTGTGTGTGTTTATATGAAGGGCCAAACTGAGGTTGCATTTTACAAGAAGTTAATTGAATGATTACTGAAAGCGTTTAATCCAAAACAGTCTTAGGTTTTTAGTGGCATGTTTGGTAATTAGTCAAATCCCAGCAGTGATGGGAAAGTCACAAATAGGATTCACGCAATTCAGTTGTCTGAAAACAGTGGGGTTCCGAGTGTTGTGGGTAGTCTGCTTGGTGTGTGTGTGCATGCGCGCGTGCGTGCGTGTGTGCGTGCGTGCGTGCGTGCGTGCGTGTGTGTGTGTACTGTTGCCCGTACAAGGTTCTTGTGAACCCACTACAATGAGCTAAAGTGGGTTTAAGTTCAGGAGAAAAATATCAACGACACAGTAATGAAGTTTCCAATTGTCTTGGTGCTTTTTGTCTATCTACCCCTTACCTCAGAGGTAGGAAAGAATGATTCAAGAAATAAATCACGGCTTTACCACTGCCTGTGGACAGTACATTTAGATAAACGTTATGCACACCTCCCTGTCCTTGGTGCCGAGCGGCTGGGCAGAATTTGAATTCTCTATCAAAGATTCGCTGCCACAGCCACTGTGACCCTGCTGTTGTTGGCAAATAACCAGCTTGGATCTATTTTGGCCTATTATGCTTTTCCTTGTGAGACAAGTCATACACAAAGACCAGCGGATCATCTGCCCTTGTGACCACTTGTGAAGACAATTACCCATTTTCCTACAGGATGCAGGTTCAGGTTCACCGTAGGCTGACTTTCTATATTTCCCTATTCACATTCATCATATGCTTTGCGTATCACATGCCCTCACCATCTTTATCATTTTCTAAATTTACACTTTTCAGATATAGCGTCTTGATTTGTTAAAATAATATAATTGTATACAGTATGCTGTGTCCATTGACAGCATGTATATTGAGTTTTATGTCCCACTGCCTGCCAGTCATATATTGCCTGTTTGTTTGAGGCAGTGCAGTTCAGGTTTTCATGGTGGATGAGGCAGATCGGGGAAGAGAATTTGCTGTTGATGTTGCATGTTTTTTCTTTTTAATACTCACTGTTTTATTTTCTACTACTTTGCATATACAAATTACCATATGCTTGGGCAATGGCAACAAAGTTTGTTTGATTTTGTAGCCTACTTAAAAAAATAAAAATAAAAACAGATCCCAACAGTGAGTCATAGACACAGACAGGAAACAAGAGACTGTCTGTAAGAGTCAATTCAGGTCATCTTTACTTTGCACATTTAACAACAACAGTAGCTGACCCAAAGTGCTTTACAATCGAGACATAGTCCACAGTCAAAGTAAAAAACATAATTTAAAATAGAAACTTTAAATCAAAAACATAATAGCAAAATTATATAAAAAAAAAAAAAAAAAAAAACACGAACGAAAGCGTAAGGGGGTGTTAAAAACAGTTTAAAAAAGAGAGCGCTACGGATCGGTAAAGATTTGCCCCAGTCTCTGGCTCTCTCGCCTTTCACAGCCCTGTCAAACTTTGAAAAGTCATGATTAGAATACTGAATATGAATAGGCACAGTCTGTCCTCTGTGCACTTCAGAACCCAAAGCCTGACACTTTTCATCAGTCTATATTTTTTTTCCTGCTGCTGATGCGATACGCTAACTGAGATAGAGGGTTTTGTGGCAGTTCATTGCACATTGTCAATAGGCAATTAGGTATTTACTGGATTCCACCCGCAAGCTAATTACGACTGCGTAATTAGCGGCAGGAGAGTCCTAAGCACTCCCAAATGAAACGGTACGTAGCCACTCATGGAACACTGCGCTGCGTTCTGGGCCTAGACGCTCACGTCTCGCGCTCATGGCCCGGGAGACGCTCGGATGAGGGCCAGAGGTACTTGACAAGGCTCAGCGCTGCATTTAGTCGGGATAAGTGGTGTTCTGCATTGACAGGACCGAGACGCCACTTGAAGTTTAATCTTGGTTGGTGTGGTGCCGCTGTTGCTGCCTGGGGTGGCCTATAAGACCGAGGGTCATAACGGGCTGTAGGCCTATGCAGGGGCGTCACAAGGGGTAGGAAAGCGGGACTGAGTTACCAGGGCCCAAGTAGGGCTGTCTTCGACTCAGGATTTATCAAGTCGATTCGAGTCGCGGGGGTTAATCCGACGCGTCGACAAATCGTTTATGTGTAAAAAAAAAAAAAAAAAAAAAAAAGTTGTGCTTTAATGACTGGAGAGGAGGCGCGACCGCGACGCATTGATACCGGTACAACAGCTGTTGTAAACCACTATGATTGGTGGATTCTCTGCTTTGAAAACTGCCTGGTTGTAATGATTGTATGCCTCTCCAAGGCTAAAGGAACAGGGCTAAAGCGCTAGCATGCTAACGATTTAGCCCAAAGTAGGCTAAAGGTAACAATAATGTAACATCACTGCGTCGATGCAGAGCGGCACACGGCTGCATCACAATGCAAGCAAATTGTCATAATCTAAAACTTTTTAAGAAGTCCTCTACTCCACCGCAGTCCTCTGCCTTAGACCACCACCACAGAGCCACACTCAGCGAGTCAGCGGCAGTGAGTGAAAGTGAAAGCGCATCGCGCTGCTGCTTCTTGGTCAGATTTAACAAGTAGAATAACAACAAGTCGACGCATTTCCTCTCAGCGGTTAACTTCAAAATACGAGCACCTTGTTATATGATCAAGGCAACTTTCAAGTCACGTGAACTGGTTTTATTTTTAAGTCTAGTTGCAAGCAGTAGGAAGTATGGACTAAATAGGAAGAACATGACAGTCCAGCGCTCTCATACCGCACCGGTGTGATAAAAAATAATATATTTTTGACGGCTCGATTCAAACAATTGGCGTCGATTCCGGGGGCTTAAAACGACGCGTCGATTCGTCGAATTTTTGAAGACACCCCTAGGCCCAAGGTGAAGGGCCCTAGTAACTTTAGCTATTGAAAAATAGCAGATATACAAGCTCACAGCGCGGCACCGAGTGCCGCGCTGCGAGCTTGTAGATCTGCTATTTTTGAAAAGTCGTGAAAACGTGCGCAAATCTTTGAATATATGTATTTTTTAAGCGAACATTTGTAACTCAAATATTGCTTCCGGGGGGGTCCCTGGAACTAAATATTTTGAGATGGGGGGGTCCTTCACATGAAAAAGTTTGATCATCACTGACATGGAAACATAGGTTTCTTGGCACACATGTTCGCGATTTTTCAAAAATAGCAGATATACAAGCTCACAGCACGGCACTCGGTGCCGCGCTGTGAGCTTGTATATCTGCTATTTTTCAATAGTTAACATTCATGGGGGGCCCGCAGTGAATCCTTGTACCCAGGGCCCAGAATTTGGTGTGACGCCCCTGGGCCTATGATAAAAAAAAAGGACTGGGAACAGGTTCTAGGTCTGAGAATTTTTATGCCGCCTAAATTGAACCTGTTTTTTTATTAACCTTTTTGTTCATTGAGTTCAGTGGACGTTTTTTTATAACCTTTTCTGTAACCCCAAAATGAAATGTTACTTCCCTTTTCTGATTGGACATTAGGTTGTCCAAGGAGTGATATCATAGTGTGTAATATAAATGGCAAGACAGAATGAATCAAGAACAGAACTTTCTAGTATAAACCCATGAATTACAAGTGTGCAAATGGCTTCCCACATGAAGAAGAATGAATTCTTCAGGTATTTGATCTTCTTCTATTTGGGACAGAATTCATCTCCCTGCTAATTCCTCACGGCTCACCTCAGTGCAACCACACTTGCAATTTCTGTTATTTGTTATCTGGCAAAATAATCCACTGGGGATGTTAATTATATTGGGTTTTAAAATTAGAAAAATACAGACAATTATATAATGTATGACCAAAGGTTCAAGCTATAATATCAAGGTTGAACATCTTTAATAACATTCCATTGTGAATTTCCTGTTAAAGGTCGGCAGACAAAGTTTTTAGCACGTTTTCCTCTGCAATGGAATTCATAATTCATTTCAAAACCGCAGCGGTAGAAGATAACAATACACCAAAATGTTATTTTTAGAAACACTGCATCGACTAATGTGCGTATCAGTAAGAAGCCTCATTTTCCACAACTTTTTTGCAGTATCTGAAACTCAACTTTTACTTTTGATATCTGCATTCCGATGAGGCTTGTGACCTCCTGTCTTTCAACTCATATCCCATCTTTCAACTCATAATTCTTTAACACTCTTCTCTCTCGCTCTCTCCCTCCTGGGCTTGTCTTAGTGCCTCCCCTTTCTTTGCTCTATTGGACTCCCGGCAGACTGCAGTGATGTGAGTTTCCGTTGGCCTGGCATGTGTCTTAAATTCAGTGGTGGAAAAAGTACTCAATTTTTTTTACTTAAAGGAGTAGTTCACCACTTTTCAACCTGTCTTCATATAATAGGTCCTCACTAATGTTCATAATAAAATAGCACAATTTTTTCTATTCAGTCTGGGTCTCATAGGAGAGCTGTCAAATCCTTCTACCGGTGACATCATCGTTTGACAAAGAAAATTAAATAATATTTTTGAAAAAAAAAAAATAGATTTTTATTATCACGAGAACAATGGCTTCCACTTTAACATTGCAACTTTTTTCAGGAATAGAAAGCCTGCAGTTTCTATTAGCTTGCATTTCCCCTTGATGATGTCACCGGTAGAAGGATTTGACCCACCCACAGCTCTCCTATGAGACCCAAACTGAGTAGAAAGAAATTGTGATATTTTATCATGAACATTAGTGAGGACCTAGGTTGAAAAGTGGTGGAGTGCGCCTTTAACTAAAAGTAACAATACTACATTGTAGAAGTAGAAATACGGAATTCAAAATGTACTTTAGTAAAAGTATGAAAGTGTTGGCGTCAAAATGTGCTTAAAGTACCAAAAGTAAAAGTACAAAATGTTTGAAAATAGCAGATATACAGTATAAGCTCACAACGCGTTGTGAGCTTGCACAGTAGATCGGCTATTTTCAAGTAGCCTAGGTATAAAATAGGGATAAAGTGGTTTATGTATGTTTTATAATTGTGGGCTCACCTGAAAGGCAAGAACACTATGTTATCCTCATTATTTATATAGTGAGTTCCGCCGCAGACAGTTCAAAAGCGAAAACACCATGGTTTTGTCATTATTTCCGCCGCATATCGTGTTCCGTTAGCCAATGAGGCGCAATTGGTGGAGTACACGTACTTAAAGTAAATGTACTGTACTTACTTACTTTACACCACAGCTTAAATTCCTCTCCATCCGTCCAGTCTCCCCCCTCTCCCTCTCTCTCATCTATCTTGATCTGCTGACCACTCCGTTGACCACTCCAGCCCCCCACAAATGACCTCCACCCCTTGACCTCTCCATCTTTACGCTGTATCTCTCCGCATCTTTCTCCACTTCTTCTACTCTCTGACTCACTTCCTTTTTGGTTCCACCGGCTCCAGCCAATTACTGTATCTCCTCCACCAGCAGAGTGGGGCTGACCTCATCCAATCATCATAACCAGAAATGTACAGTATGTATGTACGTTGTTTCCTGTTGAGATTGGCACATTTCACCCAGGTTTTTTCATCTCACTCACGTCACTTTATCTGCTGACCTCACTCAGCAACGAAATAAACAGAAAATAAACAAAAATAAAAAAATAAAAAAATCACAGGAGGCAAGCAGTGATCACCCCATGATATGCACTGCAATCTAGTTTCAAATCTACATTGCAGGTGCTTTTTGAGAGTTATATTTCAGTAAGTATGTATTTTGTTTTTATCGTTGCATTTGGCTTCGGACTTTGCAGCGTCTGACTATTGTTACTTTGCCAAGAGAAGTCTTGAAGTCTCTCGTTATCTCCAGACACTTCATAAGTGCTTCCCAATGGACTCTCTACTGTCTAACCCTGGGGCCCGCACAAATCACATTTGCGAGCTCGCAACGCTGCTGTGGCCTCTCCAGCAGTGTCTGTTTACCACGCTTTACCACTCCCATCGCAGGACAACAGTCTGCCAGTGATGCCCCCCCCCCCCAACCCTCCCCACACACACAGACACACACTTAAATGTTTGATGGAGGGGGCTCTCTTCTCCGTGTCCTTCTCTAGTGCATGGTTCATTATCAGACCAGAGCCCCTATACTATACTGTAACCACTAACCAGGGGTGTCGCACCAAATTCTGGGCCCTGGGTACAAGCATTCACTGCGGGCCCACCATGAATGTTCTCCATAGGGGGAGGGGGTTTAACCCAGTTAGACTGGGAACACATTATTACGCATTATTTTGTGTTTTAACTATTGAAAAATAGCAGATATACAAGCTCACAGCGCCGCACCGAGTGCCGCGCTGTGAGCTTGTAGATCTGCTATTTTTTAAAAGTCGTGAAAATTTGTGCAAGTCTTTGTATATTTCAAATCCTTCTAAGGCTTTTTGATAAACCTCAAAATATTTAGTTCCAGGGACCCCCCCAGAAGCAAAATTTGAGTTACAAATGTTGGATGTATGCAAATGTAGCACTCGGTGCGATGCTGTGAGCTTGTATAATATACAAGCAGATATTATCTGATATCTTTCAATAGCTAAATAATTGAGTCCCTCCACCTTGGGCCCTAGTAACTCAGTCCCATTTTCCCCCCCCTTGTGACGCCCCTGACTGTAACATTGTCACTGTGGCTGCCTTCTCCCTCATCGTCCAATCAAAGCTTAGCTCTGGGTTGCACATTACTGGAGGTGAATGTACAGTAGGTTTGTCGCGGTGTGCGCTTTTTTTGTGAGTTCTTCCTCCGTTCCATCACTGTCTCTTCACTTCGCTCTCTCGTTTGTCTTCACTCTCCTGGCAGTTGTGACACACATCTGTTTTAAGGAGCTCTGTTATCCTCCCAGGCATTCTAAAGTCCCACGGGACTATTGTCACACAGTGCTCTTGCATGTCCACCGTGATGCTGGAGCAGTGCGTCTTATGTAGAGTCCCATATGGGAGTGCAGTGGCGTCAGTTCAGAAAAAAGCTAAGGTATGGCAACATGACAGGTGAAGGCGCGTGTGCAAGACACCAGTCTTGTTGCCATACCTTAGCAACAGGCATGACACATTTATTTTAAGTACATTTTATTTCCCCCCATTTTTATGGTTTCTTGGGCTGGTTATGGCAGCCTGGAACAGTTGTTCAAATGCAGCTATAAACTTAGCATGTTAGTAAACGTGCCACAATTAACAATAATGCAGTGCACCTGTGCAGCTGAACTAGCTGAAGACGTCAAGAGACGTCATTGGCACTGAATGAGTTGTAGACCATTTTGTAAAATTTTGCATTTTTTTTATTTGCACTTTTATTTCCCCCCTAGACCCAGGTTATGGCAACTGCATACCCCTGCCATACCCAATTGACGCCCCTGAGTGCGTCTTGTGTAGAGTCCCCTGTGGGAGTGGCAGTCCTGGGACTGTTCACAGCTGACTCCCTGGTCTTGAAGTGACTGTTCATTGAAGCTCTGCAGATATCGCTCTCTGGCAGGGAATTCAGCCTGGATTATTATTGTACAGTAGCTTTGTTTTCTTGCATACAGTACTGTATGTATTAAATTAATGCAGACCACGTTGACATGAAACTAAAGTCTCACTCAAACCCTTACCCAAACTACAACCAAAGTAACCATGCCTCATCCTAATCACTGTAACAGTGCCCAACCTTAACTAAAGTGGAACTAAATCATAAGCCCCCCAAAAACCTGAGCATAACCACAAGTGACTTAAAGGACAACTTTAGTTTTTTACAACAAGGGTTCATATTTTAGATTGTAATTAAAGAATATAAAAGATGAGTGTTAAAATTATTTCATTTACTTCTGTTGTTTTAGAGATTCTTATTTCAGTAGTTGGGGGCATGCATACAAGTGGTTAAATATGTAATTTTACACAGAATAGGCCCATTCCCAAGATACCATGCAACCTTTCATTGTTGGATGTGACTTATGGGGGCTAGAAGTGTTACTGTAAATAGCAACAAAGAAACTGCTGGCTTATTGTGTCTAAAAATAGATATTTAGCCACTTGTACGCATGCCCCCATGGCGTACGCATGCCCCCACATTTTAGCATGGTAAACGCGATAAAACAATAGAACGAAGCAAATGAAAACATGTTAACACTCACTTTTTCTTTTCTCTAATTACAATCTAAAATATGAACCCTTGTTGTAAAAAAACAAAGTTGTCCTTTAAAACCCATAATGAAACCAGTAAGACTCCCAAATCGGGAGATAAGCGACCATCAGGTCGCATACACAAACTTCGGCAATCGTAGCCAATCAGGAGGGAATATGGGAAATGGGACAGATCCATGTTGATGACATGACTTTAGAGATACTGTGTAGCGTTTTGCGTAATTTTAGGCCAAAATCTGTAGGAGCAGTGTCCAAAAATGTGTTTTGCAAAAATCGTCCTCTAGAAGAGGGCCATGTGAGAAATCAGGGACGGAGGTTATGATTTGCCATCCAAGAAGTGTGTGTGCAAAGTTTGGCATCGATAGGGCCAAAGGTGCCAGAGATAAGAGTAGGGGCAAAAGTGTGACGTGATGGACAGACAGACGGACGGACAGACAGACAGCCGGTGGAGCTTTTCATAGTAACTTGCGATCTGACGGTCGCAATAAAACCTGTAATGAAACACTGGAAGGCTGAGTCGACATGGCATGGGTGGGGGTTCGCGGGGAAAGAAAGTCTAAAGAGGTGTGTTTTGACGATGGGTTTTGAAGGATGGGACAGTGGAAGCATCCATGAAGTGGTTAGGGAGTGCATTCGACAGGAATGTCCCATCACCTCATGTGCACTCGGTCCTGAGGGTTTCAATATTTCACCCTCACCACCAGCCCCCCCCCCCCCCCCCCCCCATTACTGTACCTGTCTGTCAATCTCCTTCTCCCTCTCGCTGTTTGCTGGTGTCAGCCAGAGAGAGGCAGGAGTGTGGGTGATGTGTTTTGCGGTGACAGAGTTGGGTTGCAGGGGGCTTTTTGTTGCTGTTGTGGAGCTGTCAGCCCTGTGGCCAGTCGGGGGAAACGTACAGAGACAAAGACAAGGAGCAAGTCACACAGGATTGAGCTGTCACAGCCGTTTGAGCAAAGAGGGCTTCCGTCATCGAGGGGCCACACGCGCAGCAGCACACGGGAAGAGGTCACACACGCATGCACACCGGGACACCGGGATTTACATGTGAATTTATTCGCGAATCAGTGGATATACATTTCAATGAACGTGGGAGGAGGGAGCGTGTGGGAGAAATAATCATAATGCAAGCTCACACCGTAGGACGCTATATATAGTATGTATATATGTTGATTCCATGCATCTGTGACTGTACATAGGGGAATAAAAGCCTTGTTTCGGTGTTGCAGCAAGAGACTGCAATTTGCTCACGTACCGTAGGAGTATGCCCATCCGTCTTTGTAGCGCAGTAACATGTTGTTTTCAAATTATAAGGGCACATTTGCCGTACACAATATGCATGTGCACGACTATGAATAGAATTTGTGTGTGAGCAAAGGATATTCTTCGACGCTCTTCATCTTGTTTTTTGTACAGAACGGCGTGTGTACTGTATGTGCGCGCACTCATACACGCGCGCACGCACACCTACCTGTGTGTCCTTGCATTCAAACGAGGCGAGAGCGCATGGGGCGTACGCGTTGATGCTGTATGTGGGAACGCCCGCGTGTTTGTCTAACATGGGTTGTCTGCCGTGACACTGATAAATGGCGGCGCTTTTTGAGTAGCGGCTCACGGGGAGACTCCATCCCTCCTGGCGCTGTCTCTGCTCGCTGCCCCCCGCCGATTATTTATCTCCGGGAAAGAGAGGTGGATGGGCCGGGCCGTTGTCTGTCACAGGGCAATCCATCTGCGGTAAAGCCCCAGTCCTGTCACCCTGGACGCAGCGTTCAACTCGTTTCCTCATGCTCAGAAAGCCTATGGCTCTGCCATGTGAAACAAAGCTTCGTTGCTCGTAACCCCATTATATTCAAATAGGTTTGAATATAAGGTTTGCTCGCAGTGTGTGGTTATTCTAGGTCAGGATTACTTTGAAGTTTGGCGTCTTCAGCGTATTGTGCTGTTCGTGTTCTTATTCCGTACCAAGTAGAGGAAGAAATATTACTGTACATCAGGTGTCGCATTTAACCACTTGAACCCTAGCGTCCCTATTTTGGGCATGTCATGATAGGCAAAAAATAGGTGAACATTCGGTGAATACATTTGGTGTAGAGGGGCAAAAGGAGGTGGGCCAAGGATAGAGCCCAGGGGCCCCCAGTCGTTCATGAGTGATTCGTTCATAAGAATCGAATCATTAGCAAGACTCGTGAACGATTTGTTCAAATCCCTGAAATGTGTCGTTCACACTTTCGTTCACGCCCCCGCCCCCTCCCCCTAACAGCCTCCGGCACACAGGACGCGATGGCGGGCTGACAAAAACGCTCCCGCGATAGTGTTTTTCACGGGACGATCACGCTATGAATGGTGAACGTGAACTTTTGAACGGATCATTAGCGTGAACGTGAACGAAATGATTCGTTCACTGAAATGAACGGGATTGCCCATCACTACAGTCAACTATCCCAACAAACCCTATCCCTATACTAGGGTTTAACCCTATAGCATCCCTATTCTGGCGGGAACATTTGCCGAAGACAGCAAATGTACAAGCTCACAGCGTGTTTTGACGCGTTGTGTGAGCTTAAACAGTAGATCGCCTCTTTGTGGAGAAGAGATTTAGTGTCGAGATTCCAAGTCCACAAAAATAACAACGGATTTGTTCACGGATTTGAACTAAGCATACAGGGTTTAGGTGGTTTAGTGGTTAACCACACCAGTTGCGGTGCAGTAGCATGCACACAGCGGGACTGTACCGGCATGTTTGAGATGCTGTGCACATTCCTTGGTCAGCTAAATTGAAAACTGTCGAGAGAAAGAGCCGCGTTAAGCATGTGAACATGAATAGGCCTGTTGTACGTAACTTCAAAGGGACTATTGTTTGTAACACCCAGAGTTTTTTCTTTTTTAATTAACTGGGTCAAGGACCGTACGTATCTCCTCCATTGTAGCTGTTTGAAAGAGGCCTGTTATGCATAAACAACAATCATTTCTACCCGCCAGCCTCCCATGTTATCTGATGTGCGTCTGTTCATTCCAGAGAGAGACAACAACAACAACAGAATCCAATTTTCCGCCGGGTCTTAGACACTTTGTATATCCAGCTGGAGGTGGTGAGTGAGGGGGGAGAATCAAATCATTTCTCAGCTATCTTTATCTGAGGGCCAAATGCACCCCACTTTGTGAGCGCCACTCTGTCAAGCTGTCAGGTCCAGAAGCGGGCTCTTGAATCTGGCTTTTAAAAACCCAGATGTTACTCTCCATGATTTTCTACCCTTACACAGTCAAATCCATAGTGCAAATGAAACTCAGGGAGAGTAAGAATGTAACCATATGGATCTGTAACAATGCTGTCTGTTACATGCTATATCGCCACTGTCGGGCCGAAACCTCGTATCTCCAATTTTCTCACAAAGTAAAGCACTGCTTCATCACACAAGGGACGTCGCACAAAAGTAGTGAAAACAGCTGATCTACAAGCACACAACGCCTCGCACCGCGAGGCGTTGTGTGCTTGTAGATCGGCTGTTATCACTAGTTTAAATCATTTTAAAAATGATAAATACAAAACAAACGGTTTTGGACATACAAGGTTTCCACCCGACAACGACGGTAAGAGAGAAAGAGATAAGGAGATGTGCATGCATTTGTGTGTGCGTGCGTGCGTGTGTGCACGTGTACATCTCTGGCAACACTTCCTCTCTGTTCTGCCTTCCATTGGCTCTGGCTTTGGAAACGCGGTCCCAGAATTGGGTCCTGGTTTGCCAGTTAGTGTGTAGTTCAGAGCCTGGCCCCCTCACAGTCAATCATGTCTGGGGACAACTGGTTTATTCTGGACAAGAGTAAGGCTGTCAGCCTTTTTATGGCTGTTTTGATTAATAACAGCGTAAGTGTATAATTAAAGCAGTCACTCTTGGAGAGAGAGAGAGAGAGAGAGAGAGAGAGAGTGTGTGTATTTTGCATGTTGGTGTCCAGTTGGTGTCCAGCAAATAGACAGTAATTTGGCATCTACTGATAATGCAGATCACTTCTCTTCATGTTGTTATTATGGTCTATTCCTGTCAGAGGCTAGAGTGCTGATGGAAGGGGTGTTGCTGGCTGGGGTAATGTGGCTGTCAAGATAATGGCTCCGTTGTCTCCCTGTCGAATGATGCCATTTACCGTACATGCTTTCTGTTGCTTTTTGCTCGCTGCCGGAGAAAACCACATTATTTGTGTCCTTTTTTGTTTCGTTTCTCTTTTTATTTTCTTCTCTTAGGGGTGCGTGTCTGTTGTCTGTTTTGTGGTGGTCACGTTCTTTTTAAAAGGTTGTGTAGACTGTGCAAAAATGATGAAAGGTAGAACAAGAAAAATGCCACAGTACAGTAGTTGTTTTGTTGTCGAATGTGTGTGTGTGTGTGTGTGTGTGTGTGTGTGTGTGTGTGTGTGTGTGTGTGTGTGTGTGTGTGTGCGTGTGCGTGTGGGTAACCTTGGACACATCTGGATTGATCGTCATGAAACATTTTCATGCACCCTCCTTATGTTTTGGACTAATGGAACCTGAGGTTGTACAATAACATTTCACAAAATATAATCTTGGTACAGTAGTCGTTACAATCGTTTGACAGTGGATGTCAAACCACAGTCGTTTGACATCATGCACTCAACATCCATTCGACGCATGTTATGGGTTCTCAGAGAGCACACCTCCAAAAGCACTTTCACTTTTGAGCGTTCCTTTTTATTATATTTTCTCTCCTGCAATGTGTCATGCATTATGCATAGCACTGAAGCCATCTGCTTCTGGGTCAGTTCTGGTGTCATGGGTAGTGCATGACACTCCAGGGCTTCATTGTTTCGCAAAGGCTTGACCACCATCATTTTTTGCTTGAGTAAACCCTCCTCCCTTCTGCCTAAACACGCACGCATGCACGCGCACACACACACACACACACACACACACACACACACACACACACACACACACACACACACACACACACACACACACACACACACACACACACACACACACACACACACACGCACACACACACACAACCGCACACGCACACACAGAGTGACCGAAACGTTCTTCTAGTTAATTGAACTCAACAGTCAGCATGCTCATTCATGCAGTGAGTGAGCTTCATGACTTTTGGGGATGTGTTGAAAGTGTCTAAATTACACGATGGGCATTTGTGTGAAGCATTTCATTCTGGACTTTTCAGTTTTTCTTTTTTTTTTGTTGATACTACCGTATGTTTTTCTCCCCTCAAAAACTAAGCTAGCCAGACAACATTGAGCCTTTTCTCAAGGTGCTCATGTAGTGCAAAAGAGGGAGCAGAAACTGCACATGAATGGAGCGGTCTTTCTGACTTTCATCATTCTAGTGTACTCAAAACATACTGTACCAACCCCATAGACCAGAAGTTCCCAACATTTGTTTAAATCAGAACTCCCTTTGGCCTAGGCCGCTGGCGTGGCGGTCCGGGCACCCTGCAATGCAAGCCTGACAGTGTGTCACATGTTCGTATCCCAATCCCGACGACCTTTGCACTCACTTTCCCTGATATCTGAATCTAGCCCTTTACCTCAGGGGTTTTCAAAGTGGGTGACGGGGCACCCTGGAGTGCCGTGACGGCAGTCCAGGGGTGCCGCGAGATAATTTGATAATATTTGGAATTTATTTGGACACTTGAAAAATTTTAAACTTGAAGTATAACGTTATTTTCAGTCAGTTCCAACCAAAATGGCTATTATTTCAACGTTTTCCTCGCAACATAATCACTAAAATATTGTCACTGTCGGGCAGAAACCTTGTATCTCCAAGTTTCAAAAGTGTACGTCTTTTGGTAAAGCAAGGCCCTGCTTCATCATACAAGACTGTCGCCCAAATCTAGTGAAAACAGCCGATCTACAAGCACACAACGCCTCACATCGCGAGGCGTTGTGTGCTATAGATCTACTGTTTTCACTAGTTTAGTACATTTTATAGATGATAAATACAAAACAAACGGTTTTGGACGCACAAGGTTTCCACCCGACAACGACGATATGCTATAAATATGGGAGTGAAAATTATAATGTAGGGGTGCCTCGGATTAAAAAAAAATATTTACGGGGTGCCATGAGACAAAAAAGTTTGGGAACCCCTGCTTCACCTAAATGCATCATGTTGCTTAGAATACTGAAAGAGAAAACCATGTGATGCTATGAATGAACACATTCGACCAGTGTTAGTCGTATTAACTGTATTAGTTCCTCCCAAGATCCTCTGGCGGTCTGTGAGGTGCTGTAAACTCATCACTGATTTACGTTCCCGAGGTTTTTCTTTCCACGACACTGAAATTACCGTTACGCCATTGGGCTGCAGTGTGCATGGTAATGAAAAGTGATCATTTGGTTGGTCGTGACTCGTGATTTAAATCTGCAACACGCCCATTGATAATATATTCTGTGTAATCGCACCCAGCTCGCCACTTCACCGCTCTGCCCTTCATTAGTCCAGAAATTAACAAAGGTCTGTCACCACGGCCCACCTGCCACACCGCTGACTGAGATTCACAGCGATGTACCTTTTTCCCCAAAACCGGGCCCCGAAGAGGATTGGACCAGTAACTTAGATTGGTAATTTAATTGTGTGGTTTTATAACCCTCTATGACAGTGTTTTTCAACCTATTTCATTTCACGGCCCATTAATTATTTGGCGTTTGATCACCATTTGATGAGATTTAGCCTCTCAGAAACTTAGAACATTTTGTTATTGTTGGATAAGACCCATAAGGGTCCATTTGCTTTCATTTTACACTCTCAAGAGTTAACTGTTTTACTGCTACGGACGTTACCGTTCGCCCCAATTCTGAATGTCGCTCTTCGCCAATACGGCCGTTAGTTCGTTTACCTTGTTGATGTCCGTAAGCTGATGAGGGGTCGCGCCGCCGTGTACAGTGAACATATCTGCCGCTATGATGCTCTAAAAAATCCATTATGCGTTAACATCAACAGAGACCAATTCACTTCCTTGTTGATTTCTCTGGCCCTGTGGCTTTGTGGCGAGTGACTGGTCTCAATGGATGGCAACTCAGAACGGCCAAATTCACATTAATTCTTGCATGACGCCGCCCTCTGCTGCCAGTTCCGCCAAAGTGCATGTTGAGCAAAATAAAAAAATAAAAACGTCTATCTATCTACTATAACATCGCAAAGGTAAGACGCTTTTTGCTGGCACCAGACCCAATAAATAAATAAAACATCTGGCAGTAAAACTGTTAAAGATCTACTGTAAAAGGGCCCATTTTACCAACTCTCCATCATTTCGCTGGGGACCACCAGGAACCCACTCATGGACCACTGGTGGTCCCCAGACCACTGGTTGAGAATATACAGTACTTTGTCCTTGCCACACTATGTTGATACAAACCTGAATTCTGAAGAGCTACAGTAGATGAGAGTTTATCACATTAGGTCTTAAAGGACAACTCTGCCCTAAATCACTTCCAGGCTCATTTTCCTACATATATTGATCCAAAAAGACTGTCCATGGGGTCTATTAGGCACAAATGCCCCTGTTGTCCAGTTTCCCCAGCAGAACCCAGCAGCTCTCATAGCATAGAGTGGAGCCTATCACTTTTACACTATTTGTTGTGGTCAAAAGTGTTTTTATGTTTCATGAATGTGGTACTAGTTGTCATTACAAACACATCCATGCCATCATTGTCCCACACAAGCCATCACACTCTGCTAAACAGATGATATGCTTTTATGTGTTTTACCAAGTCCCGGAAAAGATGCCCTGTGATTGGCCAGTACAGTCACTTTGATTGGCAGTTGTACCGAATGCTCACCCCAAAACATGATTTATGAGATTTTGGTGGCTTGTGTGGGACAACCAAGGCATGGATGTGTTTGTAATGACAAATAGTAACACATTCATGAAAAATAAATCACTTTTGACCGCAACAAATAGTGTAAAAGCTATAGGCTTATAGGCTCTACTCTATGCTATGAGAGATGCTGGGTTCTGCTATGGAAACTGGACAACCATGGACAGTAATTTTGGATCAATATAAGTAGGAAAATGAGCCTAGAAGTGATTTAGGGTGGAGTTGTCCTTTAAGTTTAATGTAAAAATGCAATGTAATTACTGTAAGTATACTTTTTGCCTGGTTTCTCTGACGTGACACTTAGGTAGCATTGACTGTTCTTGACACTATATATTCTTTTAGGTTTTTACCCGCGTTACAACTGCTCTGTATTGTTTATTCGTCTTTGCTTTGTTTTTTGTTTTGCCGCTGTACACTTTTTTGTACTTTTTTGCTGTGCCGCCTCTGGCAGACAGATTTTCCCCCATGGGATAATAAAGGTATCTATCTATCTGCACATGCTTTTCTAAAGCATGCACAAGATCTGCAATTTGTGTAGCAAATAATACACCTTTGTTTGGATTAAACACAACTCTGTAAACCCCATCCGCATGTCCTTTGTCCCCAAGCTGTTCCCCCAAACTTATATTTCAAAAGTGATATCACTTTCTTGATGAGTGCAAATATTTTCTGTCTGTCCTCTGTTTGGAACAGATTGTGTTTTGAGGTGTTTGATGCTGTAATCAGCGGATTCCCCCCCCCCCCCCCCCCCCACAGGACTCCAGTAAACTGTGAGTGCTGCCTACCTCTCTGTGAAGATGAGAGGCCCACGATGGCACCGGAGTCACTGAAAGGAAAATTAAATCAAATGCAGGCAGCTTGGCACTTACCATATCAAATGACTTGCTTCTATTCCCGCATGGTTCCCTGGGTGAATGAGGACACCACATCCATTAAATTATTGAGCAAATCAATTCACCCGCACACTTATTTCTTCCTTTCGCGTAGTTCTTCATTTCAACCCTTTTTTGTTCTCTTCCTTGTGTTGTGATGGGCACATATGATAAACTTGGTTTACTCTCCCGAACCTACACAAATGTGTGTAGGAGCGCACAGTACACGTTCATACAGGGGTCTTCAATGTTTTCAGGCCAATTAAGGACCCCTTAGTTGAGAGAGAGATGAAGCAGGGACCCCCACAACCTTTTCATAGATTCCATATAGATTCGTGACAGCACGATCATCAGTGTATTTTCGATTCATGTCAATTTGTGTTTTCAGATATTTAACCACTTGAGCCCCCATTACCTAATAAACTCGACCTTTTACTCAGTACTTAGTCTGTTCTTTTCCCCCCTCTACACCAAAGCTCTTTGCCGAAAATAGCAAATCTACAAGCTCACAACGCCTCGCAGCACGAGGCGTTGTGAGCTTGTAGATTTGCTATTTTTGGCTACAGTTCTCAGAATATGGACGCTAGGGTTCAAGTTGTTAATATAAAAAGGATTGGAAGATTTGGAGGACCCCCTGTAGTAACTCTGAGGACCCCCTGTTGAAGACCCCTGCTTTAGGTACGAATACCTTCACATAAATGTGGACTTGTAATTAGTGTCCCTTTGTTCCAGTGAATGCAAAATGTAATGCTACAGCGACAAAGACATTCTAGATAATTCTAGACGAAGCAAATCAAGGGCATTGATATGGAGTTGGTCTGCCCTTTGCCACCATCTCCACTTACAGTATCTGGCAAGGCTTTTCACTATAGTTGGAACATTGCCGCTGCAATTTGCTTCCATTCAGCTGCAAGAATATTAGTGAGGTCAGGCATTTCATGCGGGGATGATTAGGCCTGTCTCGCATTTAGTGTTCTATTCATGTTTGATGGGGTTAAGCTCAGGGCTCTGTGAAGGAGGCCAGTCAAGTTCTGACTCATTCATCTCAACAAACCATTTCTGTATGGGGGAGTAAATGGAAGTCACAGGAAACCAGGAAACAGGTAACACACAGTTAGCAAACTGTTACTACAAAATTGGAATAAAAAGTTTATGTAGAATATCGTTATCTATTCATTGATTAATAGTTCATACATACATTATAATCAACTAGAAATACTGTTCCTATGAAACAGTGTGGGCTCGCTCGTGACTATTCTGCAGCATGCTAACTGTCATGTAAAGCTCAACCAACACCACTCCCAGATTTTCCCCACCTCGATTGCACCTCATTGGCCATAAATGGGCACACGGAAAAATATATTGTGTCATTCTCATGTGGTCTATGACGTCAGACATCTTTGATGTCAGACGTCAGTCATCTTCATATTTGGGAAAATGTGTCCACCTTTTGTCCACATTTTGTCCAACTTAAACAACCAACCCAGGCGGATAAGTGCACGCACCCATGTGCACGACCTCGACCTTTAGGGCGTCTTACTAGTACTGTGAGAGAGCACTGTTCACAAACGCCAGAATGAACGCATTCAAAATAACTTACAGTACGTTCAGTTCACGTTCTCCCAAAATATGAACGAGTTCATGAACGATTGTTCATTGAAAGTGTTCAGGCACAACACGGATCACACCCAAATTGGATTCACATGTTGAAGGGCCTCTATGGGGCTGTTAAGTATGACATCATTTTGTAGGCAGAGGAGAATTTCTGCCCCCAGTTTCCGTGAATCTTTTTACTATTTTTACTATTTACACATTGTTCTTCTCTTTGTTGTTGAAAGGAAAGTGTTAGAATTATACTTTAGTCGTTATTTTTGTCTCGGATCTGTTGAAATAGTGAGGGACAGAAAATGCTCTGGGGGCAGAGTTCTCCTCTGCCTACAAAATGATGTCACGGCTTAAAAGCCCCTCACTTCTGCCCACAGGGGGCGCCACAAAAGTGAACAGTTGCACAGTCTGTGTTGTACAAACTGTTATATCCCCGCCGCTTTCCTCGTGTCCTGACAGCTGCACCCCATGACTGATAGATAGATAGATAGATGATAGATACCTTTATTATCCCATGGGGGAAAATCAGTTGCCCGGAGGCAGCACAGCAGTTTAAGGTTATTTACAAAGTATGATAAAGTACACTGTACAGTAAAAGAGCAAGGTACACCATAAAAAAGAGAACAAAGAATACATACATAAAGTGTCAAAACAGTCAACGCGCAACAGCCATACTTAAAAAAGTGCCGTTACAGTGCCAAACAAAAGGACTGACAACCCTGGGTTGGCGAACCAGGCCTGGTGGCGAACTGCCCTCCGAGGAGAAGCACACTTTCCTAGTTATAGCTGTAACATTAAGATATCCATAAAGAGACAAAAGACACTAATTAAAAACACTAAATGGGAAGGGTGTCCACTGACCTTTGGCAATACTGGTGTATTTACCACACAATAATACCCAGCTCAACACGCACGCACGCACGCACGCACGCACGCACGCACGCATGCATGCACACTTCAATTCAAAGGGCTTTATTGGCATGAGAAAACATACGTTTACATTGCCAAAGCAGAAGTGTACACAGTACAGTACAATACAATACAATCGGAACAAAATATGTACAAGTGAAAGGAGTGTAACAGTTTTCATGCATTAAGGTTACGTGCAGGCAGAGGAGGGATATATACTACTAGAATATCGCCCGCGGGCGAATCCTAATATTCTGGCGGGCGAATCCTATTCTGGCGGGCGAATCCTAGAGTTCGCACGCTTTGCGTGCTCACATGCACACACACGCACAACTGCTCCAAGCCATGTTGCCCACAAAAAGCACTGTTTCTTCATGTATTTTGAGTGTGTGTGTGTGTGTGTGTGTGTGTGTGTGTGTGTTTGTGTGTGTGTGTGTGTGTGTGTGTGTGCCCCCTGTGCAGCTGACCCCTCTCTCTCTCTCTCTCTCCCTGTGCAGCTGACCTCCCCCCCTTCTCTCTTGTAACCTGAGACTCTCTCTCTCTCTCTCTCTCTCTCTCTCTCTCTCTCTCTCTCCCCCTGTGTAGCTGACCCCCCCCCCCCCCTTCCCTCTTGTAACCTGAGACTCTCTCTCTCTCTCTCTCTCTCTCTCTCTCTCTCTCTCTCTTGCTCTCTAGCGAATGAGCGGACGGCATAGGGTTGTGGGCGGTATTCCGTGAGTTCTACCGACATACATCTGATCTACATCTGATCTACCTATGAGTTGAGGTGGATGTGAAGTAGGCGTGAATGGGCTTGGAAGTGGGATGCGGCTCTTAAAGGATTGTAGAATAGGATGGTTTTAAGGTGGTTGGGTTCCATTTGATATCCTTTTCCTATCACAGCAGCTCACGAATCTTGCAGCTGTGTTCACCACACATTGTAGAAGCACGTAGACACATACAGTACATGCATACAGTACTGTATATACAGTATGTACAGGGCAGGATGTATATATGTACAGGGCAAGATCATATACCATGTACTCTTGACTCAACTCCAAAGTAATTTATTTCTGGTAGAAGGGTGGCCACCTCTGAAATAGCCTTATTCCGGTTCTGTTTGCCGGAGAAACACACGGCGAAGCCATAGCCAGAGGCTACTTGTCTATCACCACCGAGCTGAGCAAAGCAAATAATCTTTATTAATCATTTACAGTGTTTACTCATAAATTATTCAGACGTTTAATCAAACAATGTTACAGTAACATGAAGGGGCCGTCTCGAGGAGGAACAAGCAAACATGGAGAATATATGAACAGCCCTCCTCCGAGACGTGCAGAGAATGTTAGAGAGCTGGGGCGGAGATTTCTAAAAGGGCCTTTTGGTGAAAATATCCATAATAGCAGACCTCCAAGCTCACTGATGGAGTAGCTAACCGCTGCAGCCTGCGGGAAGGAGTCTGCAGACCCTGGTCTGCAGACTCGAGGCTGGCCTTCTGGCATACAGGGCATTTGCCCGGTGGGCCGGTAGGCCGCTAGGGGCCGGGGTGGCTGGTGAGTCTAGTATATAACATACAGTAGCCAATAGCCTACTGCATATTAAGCAATCAAATCCAACTTGTTTGTTTAATTCTCAGATCAATATGCTTCTTTTTCATTCATTAGCTAACTAGCCAAAGTTCTGACACATTTTGGCACTAATCATATATTATATATTCATATATTATTAATCATATTCCGCTTGTTGGTGGTGAGAACTGTACGCTAACGTATACAATTTATGGATTGTGTAGTTGTGTAGTTATCATTTATGTTATCGGTAAAAGTTGTGGTATTACAAGCTTGTGTATTTAAATGTGCCACCCTCGACCCGACGAGTCGGTAGAGTATCTGCGCGCACGCTGGTTGTGGGGGCTGGTCTGGCCAAGATGCCAGGGCTGAATTGTAGTCCCAGTCCGTCCCTGGACTCGGGTCTGCAGACCCCATCCTGTACTTGAAAATTGTGGACTCTGTAAAACTCTCTGGACCACATTTACGTCGGGGGCGGCCGCCGCTCCACTCCCATCCGACTTTGGGGCCCCGGCCTGGGACCCCTGGGAGTATCGCGGAGCTCCGGGGACCCCCTGGCGGCGGCGCGCAGCCTCCTGTGTATCCGATAAAAAGAACCCTCTATAACGGGGTGGCTCACGGGCAATTGCTGGGGACCACCGCTCTGGCGGACCACCGGACTGACGTAAATGTGGTGGCCACCTAGCGGCGGACCCCTGCCACTGCACCCCCGTTAAAAAGAGCTCAGCTCCACGGGCAGTGGCTCGGCTGGGGAGTTGTCCGCGGACCCCCGCAAGCCTATAATATAATTACACAGTGATAATTTCCTATGCACTGCTCCTGACTGGCCGTCAATTCCGAAGGCTGCCACTTGGAGCAGTAGGGAGTTTGACCTGATCTGCAGACCCGGTGAAAACAGCCGATCTACAAGCACACAACGCCTCGCACCGTGAGGCGTTGTGTGCTTGTAGATCTGCTGTTTTCACTACTTTTGTGCGATGGCCTTGTATGATGAAGCAGGGCTTTACTTTGCGAAATAACGTACACATTTGAAACTTGGAGATACAAGGTTTCTACCCGACAACGACGATAGACTAATGAGCATATTACTGAGGACTGTATATTTGCATTTTCACATGTTTATTGAGTTTAAAGTTATACCATGTAACTTTTTTTATAAAACAAATCTTAAAATTGTCCTAACTGTTAAATCGCTAAAGTTTTAAAACACCCACTCCGTTATTTTCAGCTTCTGAAGCCTTCTCTTTATATGTTTTCTTCTTAGCAGTGACAGGGGCGGGATTTCCCGGCAAAATGACGTAATCTGCATCATCTGTATACGTTGTGTATACGTTGGCCAATCACATCGCAGATCATACACACATGATACACTACCGGCCAATAACCGACTCTTCAGGAAGTAGCTTCCCTCAGCAACCAGTGTTTACGATGGTGAAGGATTCTTAACCTCTTATTCCCCAAATCCTGCCCAGAAAATTACGTTTTACCACTCCATGGATTCGTATCGGTTGCGGTGGTTTGCGGCGCCACTCTGGTGGTCCGCGGCATTGAAATGAATGCAAATAAAATACAAAAAATATATAGATAGAAATATACTGTATGCATATCTGTACACATGAACATCACAAAGATAAATGATGAGGAAATGACATACGGTACATATTATAATTATGGCTCGAGACAAGCAAGAAATGGTTAGTTATAATTACCTCATTACCATAGAAAAGGTACAAAAGTTCATACATACAGTAGTTAGTCAGGAAAAAACACTTGAAAGTGTTGAAGCTACTGTATAACCTAAGGTATGGAGCCCATATCTTCATGAACTGTCCATTTGAAGAGTAGCCTGGTTCCAGACCCTGAATCGCTGGCCACACCCCTTTACATTTTTGTTAGGCGATTCAGGTGCTCTCATTGAAGAGGTTTTCCTCGTTTGGAAAACCTGTCCGGCGAATCAGCGTTGCTTCAACTCGTTTACGTCGGGGCCTGTGAGCAGCGTGGGTGGGGTTTTCCTAGAACTCGTGTGCGATTCCAAATAACGCAGCGCCGCCGCCGAACCGTACTGCACATTTGCGGAACATCGCGTTGCACGTCGCGGTAACATGCGATCGTATCGATCTCGCTATGAAACATCAGTAGCAGACATGTTTTGTTGTGTTTGATTACTAGTTCGTAGCGCTCCTATTCTGCCTGTTTCTTTGGTTAGCAAGTAGCTAGCAACAGGCTAGCCACCAGTAGCCAGCCACATAACAACACTGCGTCATCTGCGTTGCTACTGTTGTGATTGGTCAGGCAGTGAACCAATCGCAGAAGACTGCCTCTTTGGCAACGCCCATCCCAGAAACAGCTCTGGAGGGAAGCACTTTCAGACTGAATAATGGAGTGAAACGAAATGTCAATTCAGGCTGAGTGTCAGGCTATTTGAAGAGTGAAGCATACAGGTCTTCGAGAGTAAAACACTTCAAAACCACCCTATGCCAACTAGTTTTTCCTAACACTTATTTTAAAAGTGTAACTGCAGTCGCAGAAAGCTTGCCACCCACTCCTTTATACTTGCCGTAGACTTGTGATGTGACAATAAAGTTGAGTTCGACTTTGAGAATCACTGTTAGCTTACACACCCGTGGGACATATTTTTTTGTCACTTTTACAAAGTTCCATTTCCAGAAGCTTTGATTCTGCTGAACCCTCTTTTACATCTCCCCAATCCTGCCAGCCTTCCATCTCTGTATCCTCTGCATGAACTGCAGACAGGATGTCTATATTGTCTGCAGGCGATGATTATGGAAGGTTTGGCATAGCGGAGAAAGTGAAATTCTTGTTTTTGTGAATTCTGTCTCATGTTTGTGCAGCGCTTCGTGACTCATGTCTAGAAAAGTGCTATATAAATACATGCAGTTATCTCACAACCTAATCAGAATGGGGTCGTGTGTATGTATGTCTGTATGTCTGTATGTCCCAATGTCTTGCATCTGCAACTCCACGTTCAGCAGTTGTTCAATTGTCTCAAAAACATAATACAAAAATCAACAACGCATGTTCCTTGCTGACCATCAACTTTTTTTTTTTTTTTTTTTTTTTTTAAATATGAGCGCCCGTTAGGGCGCGATTTCTAGATGTGAGCGGCCGCACAGCGGCCGCGAACTTCTAGTCATTATTATTATTATGTCTAATGTACCCTGCTCTGGAATTCCAAATGAAATATCTGTTTGCATACTATCTTCAATGTCCATACATATTGTCGTTGGCGGGTGGAAACCTTGTATGTCCAAAACCGTTCGTTTTGTATTTATCATCTATAAAATGTACTAAACTAGTGAAAACAGCAGATCTACAAGCACACAACGCCTTGTAGATTTGGCTGTTTTCACTAGTTTTGTGCGACAGTCTTGTATGATGAAGCAGGGCTTTGCTTTTCCAAAAGACGTACACATTTGAAAGTTAGAGATACGAGATTTCTGCCCGACAGTGACGATATTTTAGTGATTATGTTGCGAGGGAAACGTTGAGATAATAGCCATTTTGGTTAGAACTGACTGAAAATAACTTTGTACTTCAAGTTTAAAATGAGACTAAAATAAATTCCAAATATTATCAAATGATCTCACGGCACCCACTTGACCCCTGGTCTAGAAAAGTGCTATATAAATACAGTTATCATTATTATTATTATGTCTAATGTACCCTGCTCTGGAATTCCAAATGAAATATCTGTTTGAATACTATCTTCAATGTCCATACATATGTTAGCATCTGTTTGTTTATATTGCACATTACATGAGCAATGTGCAAACACTGCATGCCCTGCACAGTTTTATACAGGTTTTTAACTATTACTGTTTTTAGGGTTAGGGTATTATGGTTTTATCCATGTTTAGTTTGAACTTGTATACACATTTATAGATGAGGATTTTTGCATAAATTAAGTTCCGGGAGGAAAATAAAGTAATAAAAAGCATAGCTATACAAAGTTTTTTTTTCTTTTTCTTATACCCTGCTTGTTGACAGGTGTTCACGGCACTTCCTCTGACCTAAATTATACATACCTGCACGTTAAACACATACTGACGCATGCATATAAACCTTACCATCAATGAGCTATTTCTATTCATCTTCAGTGGGTATACGGTGGATCTTACGCCACACCTTTCTTGGGTTTCCCAAAGCCCTTGTTGTAGAGTGCATGTAATCCCCCTCCACACACACACACACACACACACACACACACACACACACACACACACACACACACACACACACACACACACACACACACACACACACACACACACACACACACACACACACACACACACACACACAGGCACACACACACACACACACACACACACACACACACACACACTCACCACACACCCCTTCTCTGGTGACAGAATCGGGACAGCGCTGGCATCAGTGGGATCAAAACGATGCACCGGGGTGAAAGGAGATGGATTAACAAGTCACGAAAAGTTGTGACAGGAAGAAGAAGAGAAAAGGAATGCACTCACGTCACATAAAAGGCTATATTTAAAGTAAACTGCAGGGAGGACAGATTTATTTTCTTCCCCCTTCTTCTGTCCTCCCCCTGCCTGTTCCGTGAAACGAGTCACACGCATCAATGCCTGGAGTTGGTTTTGGGAGTGAGGGTGTCAGGGTGAGTGTGAGGTTGGGGGGTGGGTTTGCACCCAGGGGCGTCACAAGGGGGGGTAAAAGTGGGACTGAGTTACAAGGGCCCAAGGTGGAGGGGCCTTCAATATTCTATACTTTAGATATTGAAAAATAGCATATATACAAGCTTGCAGTGCCGTTGCGAGCTTGTAGATCTGCTGTTTTTGAAAAGTCGTGAAGATGTGTGGAAATCTTTGAATATGTATTTTTTAAACGAACATTTGTAACTCAAATTTTGCTTCTGGGGGGTCCCTGGAACGGGAGCATGTCACTGTTACTACATGTCATCTTTTCGACACCCGACTCTAACCCTCACCCTAACCCTAACCTCTGTGGGGTGAGTCGCTAACCCTCTGGTCGAAATGACGGTCGTTTGAAAGAGCGCGATTTTCCCCCTGGAACTAAATATTTTGAGATGGGGTTCCGTGGCCAAATACATATCATTTTGGGGGTCCTTCACATGAAAAGGTTTGGGCACCACTGACATAGAAACATAGGTTTTTAAAAAAACCTTAGAAGGATTTGAAATATTCAAAGACTTATTATAAACACATTTTCAAGATTTTTCAAGCAGATCTACTTAACAGATGAATTAACTTGCAGCGCAGCACCGAGTGCTGCGCTGCAAGTTAATTCATCTGTTAAAGTTAATTAAAGCACAAAATAATGCGTAATAATAATGCGTTTCCATTCTAAATGGGTTAAACCCCCTCCTCCCCCTATGAAGAACATTCATGGGGGCCCCGCAGTGAATCCTTGCACCCAGGGCACAGAATTTGGTGCGACACTCCTGGTTGCACCCAGTGTGTGCCTCATTATTCCAGCAGCCTGTCAGCTCAGCCTCCGGACCGCTGAGTCACCCTGGAGGCCTTAAGGGTGGCGATGGGAGTACAAGCGGCCTGATGCCAGTGGTGTAAAGTACATTTACTCAAAAGTACTGCACTTAAGTATCATTTTGAGGTACTTTTACTTTGCTGGAGTATTTCCAGTTTTCACTACCTTTACCTCTATACTTCATTACATCTCAGATGCAAATGTTTTACTTTTTTACTCCACATTTGAAAGACTTCAGTTAGTTACTTTTTAGATTTTTATTACAAAAACATACATTAACCACTTGAATCCTATACATTTCAGCCATTTGAAAATAGCCAATCTACAAGCTCACAATGCTTCGTTGTGAGCTTGTAGATCTGCTATGATTTGTTTAAGATTTCTATGCAATTTAACTTGCGAAACGGGTAATTCTGCATAATGAGTACTTTCTACTTTTGGTACTTAAGTAGGCCTACATTATTATACCAATGTACTTAACTACTCAAGTCAGTTTTGAATTCCAGACCTTTACTTGTAACAGAGTATTTCTACAGTGCAGTATTGATACGTTTACTTACTGTAAGTAAAAAATGTGAATCATTTTCTACCACTCTACAGCAAGAAAAGGGTTGTGGTTGTGTTACTGTTTCATTTTAAGGACACAAGTGGTCTATTTACTGTAGAGCAGTGGTGGGGATGAGGGGAGCGCTGCTTGGGTGAGCGTGTTTGAACTTGGAGGGAGGAGGGGGCGTGCAGGTGACTGGAGCCAGACGCAATGGACAAGGTTATTAAAGCTTCGTTTTATTACATTTCTAAAGTGGGTTTGCTACTTTAGTTTACTTTTTATTTTGTGAAAAGGCTTCACTGTGAAACATCTAAAGTGTGACAAAGGGCTCGCCGCCACAACGTGTTACCAGGGCGGTATGTTCGATGTATCTTATCTTGCGACGAGTGGCGTCTGTTGTGCCTTCGCTGTAGGGAAGAATCGGGGGTCCAAGGCCTAACTATATCACCTTAGGGCTGTTGTAATCTTAGAAACAGCCGACTCTTTTCTAGTGCTAGGTCGTTAGCACTTCGATATTCTTAATGGACTTTAGTAAGCCGGGATCGCCTCTCTGTGAGGTCGATAGGATTTGAGGTATCTTTCAGAAT
>NC_137823.1:28323993-28363993 GCF_963921795.1 Nannobrachium achirus | reverse complement strand
TGGTCCAGAACAGGGACGTGCAGAGAATGTTAGAGAGGCAGGGGATAACAATTCTAAAAGGGCATTTTTGGTGTAAATATCGAAAATAGCAGACCTCCAAGCTCACAACGCGTCGCAGTGAGCTTGGAGGTCGGCTATTTTCGGTGCTTGATACCACACTAAACTAAGCATATTCAAGTCAATACCGGAGATGTAGCGTATTCTTTTAACATAAGATGCTGGATTCAAGTTCAGGAGAGTTTGGCGAAGCCAATCCTCTTGAATGGCGCCTTCAGGTATGGCATGGAAAGAGGGCCTTTGCATTTCTTTCACCATTGTAAAAACTGCATTCATGGTCTGGAGAGGGCACTTTTTATAGACGGATAAAAGGGCAGGGGCTCAAGCCCCCTTTGATGTCTATGTGTGCACGTGCCTGGTCCAGAATACCGCTGAATCACGCTGCCCGTGTTTCGCAGCGTGGCTCTCTCTCCCCCCGCCACACTCCGAACACCTGATGCGCTCCCTGCCTCCCCGCCTCCCCCATCCAGCATCAAGTACAGTATTTTGCCATTCTCCCCACGTTCCCACTCAAACACACATCTTAATCTGAGGAGACGGTTCCATTTCGACCGGCGGCTCACAATAACATTCCCCCATCCAGCTCCCTCAGACCGCCGTCCACCCCATCCCATCCCCCACCCCACCCCGCCCAGCCCAGCCCAGCCGTTATACTCACCTCACCCCCGCACACCTTTTTCGCCGTGAAAAGATGAGAGGGGAGAAAGCATTCAGAAATGGCAACGAGGGGAAAAGGATTTCATACAGAGCTGATTCAGACATTGAACAATGGGAAGGGGATCAAAGTTAAAAGGGGTTCAGAGGAGTTTAGAAAAGAGGACGGGCGAGGAGAGGGGGAACCAGTCAGAGGAGTGAGAAGAAAGAATGGTACAGAGGATGATGACAGAGAGAGAGGGGGAGGGAGGGGAGGGAGAGAGAGAGAGAGAGAGAGAGAGAGAGAGAGAGAGAGAGAGAGAGAGAGAGAGAGAGAGTCGTTGTCGGGTGGAAACCTCGTATCTCCAAGTTTCAAATTTGTATGTTCTTTCGCAAAGTAAAGCCCTGCTTCATCGTACAAGGCCGTCGCACAAAAGTAGTGAAAACAGCAGATCTACAAGAACACAACGCCTCGCGGTGCGAGGCGTTGTGTGCTTGTAGATCGGCTGTTTTCACTAGTTTGAATCATTTTCAAATGAAAAATCTTGGACGTACAAGGTTTCCACCCGACAACGACGATATGTGTGTTTGGGGCTTCTATGCTGCGTTGGGTTCCTCGGGCTGGCATTATTAGCACGGTCTGCCTGTCACCGTTGTTTCTCCACGGCATCGTGGAGGTTATAATGAGGTACGCGGCCTTTAGAGATCTGTGGGCGAGGGAGGAATGGCTTGTTATGTGTCTGTTCATGTTCCCTGGACCCTGGCACAAGCTGCGTGGCGGTGACAAATGGACTGGTTAAACAGTTTCCTTTTCTCCACATCATCCTGTTTAAAAAGCAATCAGTCTCCCTTCCTTCTTTTAACGCGGCACGTTCCCCGAGAGACCGTCCGGCGAGTTGACAGACAAATGAGTTTCACGTCGGAAATGAAAATTGTTCTCGTTGAGGTAATGAGTGAAAGCCCGGGCTATTCGACGAGTTTCAATCTACGCTGTGTTGACAAATTGCTGGTGATAGGGTGTTCTTCAAACCAGTGCTAGAAACACCATGAGACTTACATAGTCCATTGACAAACACACAAATTGAAGCTAATAACGGAGGCCTTCGCACAGCATCGCACGGTATGCTTTTAGTGGCGAGGGAGACATTTTCAGCAAGACTTTGTTTGTGTTTTGTTTTTTGGGGTGATTTGTTTTCTTATCACGACACGAAGGCTACACACGCTAATACAGGAAGTTGTTGCTTGTTGTAGTTGCCTCTATAGGAGACATATTTGGTCTGAGTTTGTGGTTGAGTGGAGCCATACAACATTCGGGTGTATATGAGTGAAGAGCCACTCTTTCCTTTCCCCTTCCCGATCGGTTTGTTGAGGCAGCCAGACGTGCGTTTTTGTCCCCAGGCAGCTGGAAATGTCAGCAACACACACCAGTGACCACCGGCAGAGGTGTCAGGGTGAGGGAAGAGCACGGAATGCTGATGAGAGCGATCTAGAAAAGGGGCAATATATATATATATATGAACCTTGACGCATGCCATAATCCATGCAGCACTCTATAGTATGTATTGTAATATATACACACACAAAAAGATACACATTGTCTTAGGCAGTGCATGGTTCTCAAAGTGGATTCCATTTGGACTGTGGGTTCCTCTAAATTAACACATGCAAGTCTGTAACTCTGACAGTGTACAAATGGAACCAAATGAACCCTAACGGGTTCATTTGGTTCCATTTGTACACTGTCAGAGTTAAGGGGGAGACCATGACATTAGAACGTTTGAGAAACACTGGTCTAAACGACCAGAATGTACAAACAAAACACATTACAATTTCCACATTCCCACACTTGGGTAAGCCCACATTTTTTGTCGCAGCTAATAACAGATTTGTAGTCATATGGTTGATGGATTTGACCGTACGCGATTGAGTCTGGAAGTCACAGGCCGACTCCCACGCTCTCACGTTCTTCACGCTCCGGCAGCACCAATGTGACCCGCGTCTGTCCAGGGACCAGCTGTCACTGAGCGGTTGTACCGTAGTGACGAGCAGGGCCAGAGAGAGACAGGGCTTCTGAGGCAGCGGAGGCTGTGGCGCCTCACCTCTGACCTTTTGCGGATTGCCTCTATACAGTCTGGTCAGGTCTCCAGGGAAAGCCAGGGCAGAGCGAGTGTTGTTGTTAAATTTCTCACTCCTCTCAAATGGTTCTCGTTAGCCAACAAACATTTCATATGGCTCGTTACGCTGCAGTAAGACTGCTGTCCAAGCGTCTTTTGACAGCACAAATCAGCGGCATAGCCACTGATGGGCCTGACTAGGCCTAGTCCCACCCATTTAGTTTTTGTGCCCACCCAAAAATAACTAAAACATTCGCGGTGCGGTGTGGCGCGGCGATGCATGGTGCGAGGTTATGTCCTTGTAAATATTTAAATGTTTGCTGTTTTAAAATAGCCGATCATCTGTGCCCATCCAGATTGTGCCAGGCCTAGCCAGTTGGTAAATCCTGGCTACGTCGCTGGCACAAATCACATCCCTTCACATGTGCTTGATTAAGGGGGCTTTATAATTTGCATGGCAGTGCAAGCTCACAACATGGCCAGTCTACAAGCTCACAACATGTTGCGCTGCATGCCACACGTTGTAGATCAGCCATTTCCGGTGCATGACACGGCACACTACGAAGTATAAATCTACAGATGCAACACTCAGGAGGGTGGATATCCTGGTAATGGGCTTCAATAATTGCATGGACTCACTCATTTCCAAGTGTGTGACCCACAGGTGATCCCTGCATGTCTTGAAAGAGCAATAGTAGGTGAGCGTGGGTGGGTGGTAATTATGAATTCATTTATAATTTTTTTCGAAATTAATGAATGTGTTTCGGGAAAGCTGTTTCTTTACTTTCTCAGAGCTTTCCAACCCTCATTAGCTGACTGACTCCAACCCCTCTGACGGTGCAGCATGCAGGCAAACTGTTGCAAGCACATCCCAGAATGTGCATTTTGATAGCGTTATCGACCTCCTTCCTCAGTCTCACAACCATATTTCCAGCTGTAAAGTAAAGGAAGTATAGCCTTGGGAACCAAGCAACAGAGCCTTGTGGAGTTGTGGTTCTGGTAAGTAGTTTCCTTGCCGTGAGGCAACTTGATGTACAAGTGCACCACCTGGACGCGAGCGATACTTCTAGGCAGGGTCGTCACAAGGGGGGTAAAGTGGGACTGAGTTACTAGGGCCCAAGGTGGAGAGGCCTTAGTTATTTTATACTTTAGCTATTGAAAAATAGCAGATATACAAGTTCACGGTGCCACGCTGTGAGCTTGTAGATCTGCTAATTTTGAAAAGTTGTGAAAATGTGTGCAAATCTTTGAATATGTATGTATTTTTTTAAGCGAACATTTGTAACTCAAATTTTGCTTTTGGGAGGTCCCTGGAACTAAATATTTTGAGATGGGGTTCTGTGGCCGAATACATATCATTTTGGGGGTCCTTCACATGAAAATGTTTGAGCACCACTGACATAGAAACAACGTTTTTCAAAAAGCTATTTGAAAAAGGATTTGAAATATTCAAAGAGATTTTCAAGATTCTTCAACAGTTAAAGCACAAAATAATGAGTAATAATGCGTTCCCAGTCTAAATGGGTTAAATCCCCCCTACCCCACTTATGAAGAACATTCATGGGGGGCCCACAGTGACTCCTTGTACCCAGGGCCCAGAATTTGGTGCGACACCCCTGCTTCTAGGTCTGTAAAATAGAGCCTATGAACATTCAGCAACAACAGTCCATGAGATCTCACAGGGATTTAACCCCCTCTATCCAACCCTTGACACTGCTGAGAGCAGGGAGCCCTTGGGAATAACTTTCATATAGGCTTTGGTATGATGGGCTGGGGTTTGAAGTTGAACCTCAACCTCCCAGTCTCAGGGTGTACGTTCTATAACCACAAGGTCATGACATTGAGCTGGTTTCTAGCTGTGCTATAATGAAACTTGCAACAACTTCCGACCAACCAAAACAGTCCATGCTTTTATCTCATTTCATATAAAGCGCGCTGGTACTGTATTTGCTACACGCAAATTGTAGCTAATGCTAAATGGAACAGCAGTAATTGTGCACATCCACAACATCATCCATCAAATCTATCTACTTCTACAGATCTCTGTATGTGTGTAATGTGTATGTCTGTCCTTTGCATATCTCCAGAACCAATATGTTTCGTATTAAATAATTGTGATTTGAATCTAGTTGGAGATTAGAATACAACCTTAAGACCCCTTGATGCCTGTAGTTTAAGGTAGGGATGCATTGTTTTGTGTGAATAGATGGAAGTTATAGTGAGTCTTTACTTGAAATTTATGGAAGTATTGTGTTCTAAAGAAAAAGACCATCTTTGGTAATTGGCTTAATATGAAACAAAGATTGTTCTTGGCACACATTTGCACTTGGGAAAGCCATCAAGACTAAGAACATCTAGCTTTTTTTTCTCCATCAAAATGTTCCTGCTTTTGTAACAGTTTTCATGCATCAGATCAAGGTTCCATTTGATATCCTTCTATCACAGCAGCTCACGAATCTTGCTGCACACACGCACGCCCGCACGCACGCACGCACGCACGCACGCACGCACGCACACACACACACACACACACACACACACACACACACAGCCTTTCCTTTTTCACGCCAGGTTTCTCAACAGTGGAGTTGCTTGGGAACATGGTTAATGGAACTGAAGCTGTAGCCACACCAGTGCTAGTTGAAACTTAATTGAAGTTGAAGGTGAAATTGGAGCTTATATAAATACCTAGCGAGTTTGCAATGTTGAGACATGGCTTGCAGTAAAATAATTTGACTGCCTCCCCATACTGCTATACCTGTTTTTATGGTGTGTCCAGACAACATACAACTTGAACTTAAGTTAGCATAAAATCACTAGTAAATTAGGCCATGGGAAATGTATTGCTCCTGGCTGCCAGACTGCCAGCCAGTCACTGTCTGCACAGCCTCTCAAAACACAAGACTATGTTTTTACCCATCCTCCCACACGGTCCTGGTGCATGTGCACTCACTGTGCATAGCACATTTCTCACCACCAGGGACCATGCCATACTGGAAGTGTGTCAAAATATTGTTACTGTCCGGCAGAAACCTTGTATCTCCAAGTTTCAAATTTGCAGGTTTTCGTCGTAAACTAAAGCCCTGCCTCATCATATGCCATATTGGAAGTGTGTCAAAATATCGTTACTTTTAAGTTTTCAGGCAGAAACCTCGTATCTCCAAGTTTCAAATTTGCAGGTTTTTGTCGTGAATAAAAGCCCTGCCTCATCATAAGACTGTTGCATAAAACTAGTGAAAATAGCAGATCTACAAGCACACAACGCCTCGCGGTGCGAGGCGTTGTGTGCTTGTAGATCGTTTTAAATCGTTTTGTTTTAATTATGAATAGAAACGGTTTTGGACATACAAGGTTTCCACCCGACACTAGTGATATATATTGGAAAGGGGGATCCACACCAGTTATTCAGGACCCTGCTGCAGGAAACAAAGACTGTTGGATAACGTTGCAATTATTGTATTACGTTTTGGCAAATGCATTTGCTAATAGGCTTCTTGCCAGCCTGATTTTGACTAAAAGTGTGTACGTGTGTGCGTGTCATGGGTGAGACACAGTGGGGGTGAGAATGTGTTGGTGTGTGTGTTGGGGTGTGTGTGTCTGTGCGTGCGTGTGTGCGTGCGTGTGTGCGTGTGTGTGTGTGTGTCTGTGTTTGTGCGTGTGTGTGTGTGTGTGTGTGTGTGTGTGTGTGTGTGTGTGTGTGTGTGTGTGTGTGTGTGTGTGTGTGTGTGTGTGTGTGTGTGTGTGTGTGTGTGTGTGCGTGCGTGCGTGCGTGCGTGCGTGCGTGCGTGCGTGCGTGCGTGCGTGCGTGCGTGCGCGCGTGCGTGCGCGGAGATGTAGCAGTGTTTTGGGTGCCAACAAGTATTAGCTATTTATTTAGTTTGCAGGGTGCAGTGTTAATTTCTAGGCGGATTATGGATTAACCTCATTCCCTGGCTTTGTCACGACTGACCTGCACTTGCCCACTGCAGTCACCTAATGAATATAAATGAGGAATAATAGATGCAGCTATGGCCTGAGAGGTAAAGGAGTAAAAACAGTCCCTGAGAAAAGCAGAATAAAAACAATTTGACATATTTCTCTGAAAGATTAAAAAGAATTTAATAAAATAAGCTTCTGCACATCTAAGGAATAAGTGACAGTTCATTATGCGAAAATACAGTTCAAAGGAAACAGGATTTGATTGATAGATTCTAACAACGGCAATACAGCACAGCATCCCTGGTCTGATTCTAAGTTACTATGTGCACAACTCACAATGGTGAAATTGACTTCTTGCATGCATCCTAGTGTGGTGACAGTCTACATTTAATTTGGCCTTTATAACGACTTAACCAATACGAACAAAAGTGCTTCACAAGTAAAATGTAGGCATAACTAAGAGATATCGTCGTTGTCGGGTGAAAACCTTGTATGTCCAAAACCGTTCATTTTGCATTTATCATTTTAAAAATGATTTAAACTAGTGAAAACAGCCGATCTACAAGCACACAACGCCTCGCGTGTGCTTCTAGATCAGCTGTTTTCACTACTTTTGTTGCGATGGTCATATATGAAGCAGTGCTTTACTAGTACCGGTTTAGCAACCGGTACTAGCGGGGCTGTTAAGGAGAACAATACTTCAGTTCTGGAAAGAAGCACCACAATTTTACAGAGTGTACCTCTTGGGTCATTCTTTAGAAAAATCACATTAGACACTTAATTTTCAAAATGTCCGCCAGTTTTAAAGATGGCCGCCTTTTCGGATATGTTTTACAGTACGCCAGCCAGTTAATATCGAATTTTCATAATATTAGAGTTGTTTTGTAGGTTTTAAAACATCCTGAGTTCATTTATTACACTTTTAAAGCAGCCAGAATAACCTTTCTGACTTTTGGTTGGGGTCTTTCCTCACCTGGGACCCCCCAGACAGACCCCTGAGCCTATTTCAGTAATCGCTCTGCTCCTGCACCAGAACAATGTTAAATTAGATCTGAAATATGCTCTGAAATAAAAAATGACTAGTAGCAAATAACAGAGGTCTTCCACGGGGGGTCCGGGACCCCTGGGGGGGTCCTCAGAGCTATTACAGGGGGCCTGCCAAATCTCGATGAGATCTTTTTTCTTTCTTTTTTTTTTTACATTTGAAACTTTGAATGTTTTTATGTATCCTGGTTTTATGTATTGTACTTTGATGGTTTATTAGTATTCTCTTCTCAGTATTATTTATAATGTTTTTTGTGTTAAAACAGTTATGGTTGACAGCTGTTACTGCAGGGATTGCAATAATGAAGGTATTGCAACTTTTCACTTTGGGTGCAGAACAACATTTCCATTTATTGCACTGCACTCACACTGACAACACACACACACACACACACACACACACACACACACACACACACACACACACACACACACACACACACACACACACACACACACACACACATTTTAACCATTTATTTATGTCCACACAAAGGAGATGCATACAAGGACACAAATAGTATAGGTGCAGTAGAGTAACATTTACAAAATCATGGCATTATGTCTTCATGATACAATAGCAAGGCACTTGGTACTCTACGGGTATAAGTAACAGCGTCTCCGCCATATGTGGCGGCTGCCGATTATAGCGGAGACGGAACAATACTTTGCCAGCCTTTTTGCCTCTTTTTTAGGCACTCCAAGTTGTTGAAACCCTCTAACAACCAGCCTGTGGGCATGTCCTAGGCTGCCAAATATGAAAACAAATAGTCTGCACCTGTACCCCAGCTCTGAGATCGTATTTAGGAGAGGTTGGTATTTAATGACCTTGGTCATGAAAGCTTCCTCTAGGCTAGGGTCAAAGGTGCAGGCCATCTCCAATACAGACACTTCCCTGGACTCTTCATCAACCACAACAACATCTGGTGTATTAGCTGTCAAAGATGCAAACATTTCCAAGTTATCACAGAGATGAAACATGGATGGAATGACACGGGAATGTTTGTACACACACACACACACACACACACACACACACACACACACACACACACACACACACACACACACACACACACACACACACACACACACACACACACACCTCTTTGTTATTGTCACCCCAAAACCCTCACCTTATCCTCTTATAGAGCCCATGGTTAATTACGCCCAAAGAGATTCACTACACTACAGTAATTTCAGACATGCAGGATATATTCGTCTTCATCATCATCATCATCTTCAATGTCCAACCTAATAGTGTTGACACAGTCTCCACCATAGCATAGAGTGAAAGGCAGGTTATTTGAGCAGCTGCACCGTCCCTTACAACCTGCTTTGCAGACACATTTGATGGGCTCAAGTACTGCCTTTGGAGCAGGGAGAGCAAGAAAACTGAAACCTGGAATATACCGTCCACTCTCTGAATTCCATCTATTTTCTTCGATTGGTGGAAGCACAGGGAAATTTGTCAGGTATGATTTATCCTGCATTGTGACGGAGTTGGCACGGAGGTAATGTGGTAGCAGTGCAGCACGAGTTGGAGGTAGCATCTCACCCTCCAAGTTATTTGACAGAAATAGTTCCCATCTGAGTAATCCCAGGGTTGTTGGACCTTTTGAACTGTAAACATGGCATGCAAAATGTTCGGACTGCAATGTTGATGGAAGCTCACAATTTATAAGCTCAGGAGGAATGGCCAATGACCTTGCCAAGGTCCTTGAAGCGGTTAGTGGCTTGGTCATCATCATCATCATCATCATCATCAAGTAGGCATTGACCCATGCCTTTTTGGTGATTCCAACAAATGTTCTTCCCCAGTCAACACCTGAAAAACGCAAAGGAACCCTTGACATTTGTAACATCAACTTGAACTCACTCGAATATATCAATTTCCTTTTTTTGTACCGGAGGCAAGGACTTGATAAGGAATCGGGGTATCAGCCTCTTCATGTGTTTGCACTTCCTCAAAATCATGTCCCTTGATGAAGGTATCGTATTATGATGCCTACTTCGTCATACCTGACAAATTGCCCTGAGCTTCCATCAATTGAAAAAATAGATGGAATTCAGAGAGTGGAGGGTATGTTCCAGTCAGGTTTCTTGCCATCCCTGCTGCAAAGGCAAAGCTCATCAAATGTGTTTGCAAAGCAGGTTACAAGGGACGGTGCAGCTGCTCAAACAATAACCTGCCTTGCACTCTCCTCCCTGCAAATGATATAGTGGAAACTGTCAACATTATTAGGGAGGACATGTATAGTAGTGAATTTCTTTGGGTACAATTGACCGTGAGCTCTTTAAGAGGATAGGGTGCGGGTTTTGGGGTGACGATAACAAAGAGGTGTGTGTGTTGTGTTGTCAGTGTTAGTGCAATGCAATAAATGGACATGTTAGACTGTGCGCCCAAAGTGAGAAGTTGCAATACCTTAATTCTTGCAATACCTGTGAACCTGTCTGTCTAACACACACATGTTATAAATAATACTGAGAATACTAATAAAAACAGTTTCAAATGTAAAAATATATATACATATAAAAAAAAGGAACTTCCCCATCAAGATTCGGCAGGCCTCCTGTAGTAACTCTGAGGACCCCCTAGGGGTCCGGGACCCTTGTGGAAGACCCCTGGGTATTTGCTACTACTCATTTTTGCTTTCAGAGCCCAGTTACAACAACTTTAATGCTTCAGTTATGATCTAATTTAACATTGCTCTGGAGCAGGAGCAAAGCGACTACTCAGATAAGCTCAGGGGTCTGTTTGGGGGGTCCCAGGTGAGGAAAGACCCCAACCAAAAGTCAGAAAAGTTATTCTGGCTGCTTTAAAAGAGTAATAAATGAACTCACGATGTTTTAAAACCTACAAAACAACTCTAATATTATGAAAATCGGACATTAACTGGCTGGCGTACTGTTCAGAGGCAGCCATCTTGGAAACATGGCAGCCATTTTGATTTTTCAGTGTCTAACGTGTTTTATCATAGGAACAACCCCTAAGGAGTACTTGTGAAAAGTTTTAGGTTTCTTTCCACTTGTGAAGTATTTTAGTGCAAAAATGCATTTACCTGCCCCGCTATACTGGGTGCAAGCATCAACCAGAAACCAATGAAGGGAATTACATATAGTTACAGCCTTAGACTGTAAAGCTAAATTACATAAAGACTATGAAAATGTATTATATACTGTATAAAGATGTCTATTTATAGAGAAATGTATTATTGAAAAACACATTTAAAGCAATTGTCAGCTTTGTCAATGCTGTAGTGTAGAGTAGACCTTTAGACATGAACTTTGGCTGTACTTCTCTTCCCTTAATTTAACATGAAAAAAAATAATGATTTACTACATAAACTGTCCGTGTAGACCTTAATTACATGAAATCTTACATAAAGGAACGGCATTGCTTGTATTGCCTTAATTTAACAAACATGTAGTGTAAGCCATAATTTGAGGCTTAATAAAAGCACAATGAATTGCTACACAGAATCTGTCAGTGTAGACCTTTACATGGAATATTAATAATTACCGTAATTGCTTCTCTAGCCTTTATTTAACATGAACAAGCATAGACCAGCTTTGACTGAGCATACAGCATTAGTGCTCAGCCCGCTTTAGGTCGTCTAACAGAAAGACCAAAGTGTCCACATTCTTTGGCACAGAGAACTTATTAATTTTCTTAAAATAGGCTAAATCCAGCCTGGGGAGGGGGTGCTCAGAAGGGTTTGAAGTGGCAGGGACGCAAAGAAATGCATTGCTACACTGTAGTCAATGTACAGTAAGAAACAAAAAAGGGGGGCCAGGATAAATTGTAATAGTAATAGTTTTTACTGGTCCTAATACCCTCCTACATTGTATTTTAAAAGTTTACCTTCATGGATTTAGATGGTTCAGAGTGGCGCAATGTAGGCAAAATGGTGTATTTGCTGGTTTCTAGCCAACATATTTGGTGTCTTTCCTACGTTTTTGAAAAAACCCTTTTACAGAGGATGTTCTTTTATCTGATTCCTGTACTTGGGGTACCACTACCCCAACACCCAATTTCCAGATTTGGCACTTACAGTTTGTGCCATAATGTGTCTAAAACTGTCCAAACCTAATGTAAGTTGTTTACATGACTCATGAGTAACAATATATCAGCACCCTGACTCTGTTTGACCAGAATGGAACACATCCTTCATTAGTAATATTGGTACCGTTGTTCTCTATTGAGCTTAATTGGCACATTTCCAGGGGCAAGCTGCTCAGCCCACACATGTCACATGTGTCTTCTTATTTTTTTCACTCAAAAAGCAACTGCCAGGTAGTGCATTTGAAACTACATTGCAGTGCATCGTGGGGTGCTTGCCTCCTGTGAATTGTTTTATTTTTATTTTATTTTATGTTTATTTCGTTGCTGAGTGAGGTCAGCAGACAAAGTGACGTGAGTGAGATGAAAAAACCTGGGTGAAATGTGCCAATCTCAACAGGAAACAACGGTAACACCTGTGAAGGAAGTGAGAAGAGACCCAACTTCTTTCCAAAATAGCTGCTGTGTGTGCAGTGTAGACACAGTGGATGTGTCAGGGTTTGATGAAAGATGCTTAACATTGCTGGTGACAGCGAGGATGCGTAAAGTGAGACGCTCCATATGAACCAGTTTCTGATCAGTCAGAGGGAGGAAAAAACTAACGAGACGTCTAGAAGCCTCAGATCTGTATGACAGTGATATAGCTGTAACTCAAGATCATATAGCCCAGTGTTTGGATGCAGAAAAGGCAACCATGTTAGCAAGCTTGCTGCCATGATTAAAATCAACTAATGTCTTCAATTGCCACCATTTTACCTTTTAATGTGCACGGGTCATGCATGGATAATGCACGGATGATGCACCACACGTGTGCACGCTATTCACAGCTTTCAAACAAAATAATCCGCTTGGAAATCTGTTTAGGAATTCAAAAGATAGCTATAGTGTTTTCTTCAAATGTAAACAAACATGCATTTTGCGATCGCGATCATGCCGAAATTTGACCATCGTGCCATGCACAGTCTCACACATAAAACCCACAGGACATAAACTACAAGATGACCTGTAGGATTTTATGAACTAGGGGAACCAGCCCAATTTAAAATTGCAACATTCTTTCTTTTTAAAAACAAGATGGCGAAAGCACTTTTCTCTATACTGCATCTTAGGCCTTGACTTGGCCTAGGACAATATATTGAAGTCTTCACTCCCTAACTTAACCTCCGTGGAGTGAGTCGCTAACCCTCCGGTCGAAATGATGGGCGTTCGCAAAAGGGAGATTTCCCCGACAGTACAAGATCGATCTAGTCCGTGCATTCATCAGATCAGAAAGAACTGGAATTTGGGATCTGCACCGTGATAACCTAACAGATGATGCCATTCGTGGCCGTCTCCGGACATAACTTGCATTATCAAATCATTGAGTATACTGTAAATGTTGTTTGTGGACTTGATTGCTCCCTAACCTGTGTATATGCAGAGGTGAGCACAAAAGGGTCTGCATAAAATTGGGATGTGGACATGGATGGATGATTATGTAGTCCTCAATGCATATTTCAAGCTTAGTCTCTCATTTAATGTTTCATTCTTTGTGCTGATAACCAAAAAATATATATTTAAAGCCAATTTTTATGCACAGAAAGGTCCCTGACAATAAATTGCTTCATGGCCTAGTTTGCTTGACTTTGTTTAGATTCCCCCGCAAATGTTTTGTGAAAGAACACCCTAAAAACCAAGGTATAGACATAAATTACATGAAATAGCACATTCATAAGCAGAGATACACACGTCCCCAGCCTCAACCAATGCATTTATTTTTGTCCAAGTATTTAAAGCTTAACTTTTAATGCTGTTTGTATGATGCTAGGGATCACATAAAACCTTGAATGATAACCAGAATTACAATTTTCCCTGGCGATCGGTCGCTTCTCCGTCAGATGCTTCTCCATCGTCCTCCTTTGACAACAGGAGCTTCAGTTCTCACTCTTGATCCATTTTAGCCCTCCCAGTGCAGCCAATGCAATGTCCCCTTTATCCTCCTCAGTTGGTGCCAATCATGGTCACCTCTCTCAATCATGGTCACCTCCAAATTCCCTTTCCTCTTCGGATAGCCAGTTTAATTACTTGAAGCGAGGTCAGCGGCTGCACTGAGGACAGCTTCATTCACATCTGAAATTCGTCATCACCTTTCATTTTTCATCTCTCAGTTTACTTTTTAGAGCTTTGCTGGTGTTACTGTCATCATCTTGTGCTCTACGGTGCCTTCTTCTTCTCAGCATTGGCCCTACTGCTGACAAGGACACATTTTCGTCAGAGTTCAGTCCGTGTTCTCATAGGCTTAAGGATGGCAACAATGCCCTCTGCGATGAGTCGATGACCCACTGGGCTGCTCAGTCGACTTTTGGTGACTTTTGGGTCAGACAGGAGACAGCTGAAACTGTTGCTCGCAAAGACGCTCCAGCATAAAACATGTTGAGTGTGTGCTAGGATGCCACAGGAGCGACACCCACGAGTTGCCTTCCGTTAGCCACAGTATGGCATACATGTATGCCATACTGTGCTAATGGAAGGCAACTGGTGTATAATCCTGTATGCCATACATGATCATGCTTAAGTGCTAAAGCAAAGTAAAGCTGGACTGTCTGACCACTGACCAGTGCAGCGCAGACCCCTGACTATACTTCACGTGTCCTGATGCAGCATATCAGTGGAAAAAACATGTTTGGCCAAACCGCAATCGCAACTCTTTTATCTGCAGTAGAGCTGAGCATTATGCCCCAGCCACCTGTGCGAGTCTCAGCTGTGTGAGTCTCCTCCATTGACATACATCTAGTTCTTACTTTCCCAGTTGCTGTTTATCATATGAGACATCATTGTGTGGTGAAACTGATCACGATTCACGAAGCACTTCTGAATGTTGCTGCCTCAAATGTCATTGTGCTTCACTGTCAGAGCGTGTGTGGATATGCTCTCACTTAGGCAGAGTGTACCCTGGCTCCAGTGTTTTGACGAACTCTTTAAATCCTTCCCCCACAAATCCCGAGAACTGTCCGACTGATCGACTTCAAACTCGACGTGTATCGACGAGTGCATCACAGACAGACTCATTGACATCACTCACCACTGTTTGTTATGTTGCAAGACCTGTGAGTATTCATGCTGGATGACTATGCTGAGCCAATCAACGTTCTGAAGGATTATTCTGAAGTGCCTATTGTTGTGCCGTGCCCTTTGATTCCTCGTTGTTCTGAAGAAAATATGTTCTAATAAGCTCATGATGCATTATGCTGTTGTTGGAAAATCATTACACACGCAGCTATGCACACAATAAAGTGAGCAAATGATATGTTTGTAATATAGCTAATTAATCTGCTGAGATGAATTGTTAGGCTGTATTATTTTATGTTATTAATAGTTTTCAATCCAAAATCTAATGCTGTGTTACGCACCATTAATGCAACTGCTTGTAGTTCATGCATTGAAAATGGATATCACCGTTTTTTAAACAAGATGTCCAGTAGATTGTAATCATGCAGTGAGTTTATGGCTGGGAGTTTAAAAGCCTAGGCTAGTGTGACCTCTGATCCCAACACCAGGGGCGAAAATCGCGGGGGGACAGGGGTTACTTGTCCCCCCCCCAGGTCCAATTGGTACCCCCCAGTCACTCTCCAAAAAAAAAAAAAAAAAAAAAAAATTTGAGAAAAAAAATGTATGATGAGATTTTAAAGTATTTAAGAGTGCTGCTGGAAAAACTCAATAGAGGACAATATTTATAACATTGGTTCTGCCATTTCAAAGAGTTAATAAGGAATGCCACCACCCTGGACAAGGAAACGATTATAGTTGTTGTTTTGGTTGCTTGTGATGATCATGTGGATAGTGGAGGAGGATGGATATTCAATTCTCAAGGTAATGACATTTATACTGTATTGTGTGCAGCGCAGTGAGTGATAGGTAAATGATAATTGATACATTCATGAAACTGTTGTCAAAAGATGTCAAAATGAGGGGTGAAAACCGCCAGAAAACCGATATTGGCACATGTGTGTCCCCCTAGCATTTCCGTGGATTTGCGCCCCTGCTCTGATCCCTATATCACACATCAAAAAGGTTGCCTAAGGGAAACGATATGCCCTTATTGAGAGGAGACGAGGACAAGACGAGAGGCCAAATCTCCTGGTGTAAATTATTTAAAAGCCATCACTACCTACATTACATCCGGACAGACATGGATGGAACTGTAACTGGTTGGCGAAGGCATGCAGCCGCGATGCTGTATTTCTAATTCTAATTGATGGATATGTTATTTTATCCGGGCACTTCGCTTTCTCACATCAGATCTCATGACATCTTGTTAGCCGACTCAAACTGCCCCTTCAACTCACCGCTAAGTCCGCTGTATAGCCCCATTTCCCAGCGGACATTTCTTAAGCGTAGAACATCCCAGAACAATTTGTTGGAATATCACCCCTCCCCCCACACCCCCTGTGCCTCCACCCCCCCTCGCCTCCACTAGAGATGGGACGATAAGCGATATTATCGTTTTATCGTGATAAAAAACACTCACGATAATCTTATCATGGAGATTTAATTTATCGAGATATCGTCCTCCGTCATGCACTGGGATCAATTCACCTTTTATTTGCCGAGCTGCATATCACCGGTATCACTTAAACCCTCTATAATTGGTAAAAGGTACTTATAATATACGTACCTACTACAGTATTTTTTCACTCTCTATCAAATGCCTTTGCCAAAAAATAGCCGATCTACAAGCTCACAATGCGTCGCGACGCGTTGTGAGCTTGTAGATCGGGTATTTTTTGGCAAATGTTCCACCCCAGGATAATAGTTTTGATTATCGTGATAATATCGTAAATCGCGATTTCTTTTGTCACAATAATCGTGATATGACATTTTCACATCGTCCCACCCCTAGCCTCCACCCCCTCCCTCGTCATGGCCATCCGAGGTACAGGAACCTTGTTGAGCTGCCTGCCTTCCTCTATTTCCTTTCTCTCCTGGTAATACATGCTGAGACCTATTGATTTTTAACCCCCCACGTCCAGTTACTTCTGCATTGGCCATCTTCAGCTGACTGCTCCGATGTGCAATATCAACCACTTATATTCCCGGCAGCAGCGCAGTTTATTGGATAAGTGACTGATGGCCAATTAGATTTCCTATTGGATTTGAATTAGCTCATTTTAATTCAAGAGCTACTATTGACTTTGAGGTCCCACCTTCTTGGGCCCCCGACGTCCCCTTAAACTTGGGGGAGGGTCTTTTGGACGTTTATTCCAAGCGCTGGAATCGGTGTCCAGCTGAGAAGCCCCGAAGGACTCCCATTCTTTCCAAATAAGAGGACTGTTGGTCCCTCAAGCACCCCATAAAACCTCTGTAATGGTGTTTTCTCCCCATTAATCCAAAAGTAGTTTTAAATCACTTCAAATTGACACCCTTGAGATGAAGTCTTAGTGGTGCCGCTATAGGAGGAGACACAGGGCAGCGATTCCTCACCAACGCGCGGTAACGAGGGTGAATTGAGCGAAATGTGTTTTTAATTAAAAACAATAAAGTGGTCATTTTTCATGCGTGAAATGTGCTTTGAGATTAAACCATGGATGTAATGAAGGGATGGGTGCAAGTTGAGAAAAAGGCCAAAGGCCCACAAAGGGAGTGGAAAAAAGGGGAAGCATAATAACCGAGAGATGGAGAAAGGGCGAGGGAGATAAACGCACAAATGGGGGAAGCTCCAGATAAAGGAGAGGGGATCATGTCGAAGGGCGCCGAGACGTTCATCAGAAATGGCACATATCACGTCAGTGTGCACAGTATGATTAAGCCATTTAGGCTTAGGCTTTAGAATTATTTCATGCTTTATCTATTGAAAAATATCAGATCTACAAGCTCGCAGCGCGGCACCGATCTGATATTTTTGAAAAATCAAGATTTGTCTTTGAATATATCTATTCAAAAGCGAACCTTTGTAACTCAAATATTTGCTTCTGGGTGGTCCCTGGAACAACTTGTTTTGAGATGGGGGTCTGCGGCCAAATACATTTAATTTTGGGGGTCCTTGACATGAAAAAGTTTGAGAACCGTTGATTTAGAGGAAGGATTTAGAAGTCGGGTCAAAGATCGGGTCAAAGATATTCAGAAGACCTGCACACATTCTCACGATTTTTCAAAAATAGCAGATCTACGAGCTCGCAGCGCGGCACTCGGTGCCGCGCTGTGAGCTTGTATATCTGCTATTTTTCAATAGTTAAAGCACAGAATAATGGTTAAAGTGGTTAGAATCCAGGTATTCCAGGTATTTGAGGGTTAATCTGCCGTCTCTTGTCTTCTTGGCTTGTTAGAGTAAAGAGTTCCACCTCCCCGCTCCCCCGATGCCTCCGGGCTCTGTGTTTGAGCGGCTGAAAATAAAATAAATAATATCTCCCATCTGTTGCCATAGCTGAATGATCATTACTTTAAATGAGAGCAGATAGTGACTATTGACGGGGATATGTTTTCTGTGTACAGCGTGGCCCCGGGGCAAGGATAATCGTTAAAGCAGATGGATCACACTAAGAAGGTCATGTGGCGTTATCCCCGGGCCGTCGGCGCACACCCACTAAGTGAAAATGTGATTTTCAAGTGAAAGGTATGTCGTGTGTATACTAATAGTGTCAGTGCCGTCTACAGGGGTGTCGCACCACATTCTGGGCCCTGGGTACAAGGTTTCACTCCGGGGACCCCCATGAATGTTCTTCATAGGGGGAGGGGGTTTAACCCACTTAGACTGGGAACGCATTATTACGCGCTATTTTGTGCTTTAACTATTGAAAAATAGCAGATCTACAAGCTTGTAGATCAGCTATTTTTGAAAAATCATGAACAACATTTGTGCAAGTCTTTGTATATTTCAAATCCTTCTAAGGTTTTTTTAAAAACCTATGTTTCTATGTCAGTGCCTGGTGCTCAAATCTTTTCATGTGAAGGACCCCCAAAATGATATGTATTTGCCCACGGACCCCATCTCAAAATTCCAGGGACCCCCCAGAAGTAAATTTTGACTTACAAATGTTTGCTTAAAAAATTCAATATATTCAAAGATTTGCACACATTTTCGCGACTTTTCAAAAATAGCAGATCTACAAGCTCGCAGCGCAGCACTCGGTGCCGCGCTGTGAGCTTGTATATCTGCTATTTTTCAATAGCTAAAGTATAAAATAATTAAGGCCCCTCCACCCTGCGCCCTATAGTAACTCAGTACCACTCACCCCCCCCCCCCCCCCCCCCCTCCCCCCTCCCCCCGGATGAATGCATGCTTGACTGTACACAATAATTGCAACAATGGAAAGCTCAATAGCTCCTTATCGCATCTACCAATGATATCAATAATTTCCACTTATACCCATGAACTCTTGCAGCTAAGGATGCATGAAATGCCCCCACTTGCCCAATATCTGATTCTGTGCTTAGCAAAATAGCGAGTCAGGTACTGTACTGTGCTGTAAATACAAACAGCTGTGCATGGAGATGTAGCAGGATGCACGCACGCCATCACCAGTGGTGGAAAAAGTACTCCGATTTTATACTTAAGTAAAAGTGTCAATACTGCAACGTAGAAATATACTCCGTTACAAGTCCGGAATTCAAAATGTACTTGAGTAAAAATAATAAATACAAAAGTATTGGTCGCCTCGCGACGCATTGTGAGCTTGTAGATCGGCTATTTTCAAATGGCCGAAATGTATAAAGGCCTAGGGCTGAAGTTGTTAATGTAAGTTTTGTAATAATAATCCAAATGTACGAAGTAATTAGTAACTAAACCTTTCAAATAATTGTAGTGAACGTATAATATTTGGATCTGAGATATGTAGTGGAGTAGAAGTAAAAGTATTGGAAATGGGAAAGTAAAAAAAAATCCTCAAAATTGTAAAACAAATTCCTCAAAATTGTATAAATGCATAAAAGCCCCAAAAACAAATCCTATAGTTACTTTACACCACTGGCCATCACACACCCACACACACACACGCACGCACGCACACACGCACGCACGCACGCACGCACGCACGCACGCACGCACGCACGCACACATTCTTTATCCTGGCATACTTTATGGCAGTTGCCATAAAGTGTGCGTGTGTGCAGTTGCCCATGACGATCCTGCAACAGTAGAACAGTGACCTTTTGACACCATTACAGCTGATTGGATTGGCTCTTGAGCTGAGGTTCTGAGCTGAGCTCCACTGTGGCCCCGGGCCGGCTCTGTGGCCCGCTGGCTCACTGCCCAACGCACGCACGCACACACGCACACACGTATGCACACGCGCACACAGACACATTTACACACAAAGAGGCCAGCCAAGAAGGTTAACAACAAGGGATAGAGGGGGAGGGCTCTTCGCTGGCTGCCACGACTGTCAGCTCAGGATTCCCGGTTCTGTGGAGAGGAGAGAGAAGCTGGTTCAGTGATAAGATCACAGAAAAACACAAATGAAGCAAGCGCGCTGCAACTGCAGTGACATTAAGCAGGCTGGAAGCACTACAAACACTGGGAAGCAGTACATGTGTTGGCTGGCTATACTTTACCCGTCGTTATAGGCTGGTTAAGCTCTGGCACAGAGTGGCATCTTGTAGTGGCTCTTGTAGAGTTTGGAGGTGGTTGGGAGATGAATAGTCTCGAGTGGCCAGACTGTTGACTCCGCGATTTGTAAATGCTCCCGTCATACAGTCTGGAATAACGTTAGAAGAGTGATGAGTAACATGGTTAAAGCATCACTTCCGTTTCCGTCTCACATCGCGCTCATTTATCATTATATAAATAAAAATCATCTAAGCATGTTTAGCTTGCTGCTTAGCAGAAATGACATTTTAAAATATATTTTCTTGAACCGTAATGCCAGTTTCCATTACTCGCCGTTCAGGAGCTGTGGTTCCAGACTCTTTATAGCATTCAGAGATTGTGGAATTGTTGTCTGGCTACGCGAGACTAGGAGATGAAGGGCAGGTGAGGAGATTGGAGACGAGAGGCAGGTGTGCTGAGATGTGCTGCGGAGCTCTCTCGGGGCGCTGATGAGTCCAGGGAGCCCACAGAACATAGACGTGGAGGCCAGGACAGGCCAGCCGTAACCAAGGAAGGGAAAGGGGGTTCTGAGTGCAGTGGGGAGAAAGGCTTGTTAGAGGAGAGAGAGGAGGGCAGCTAGGGACGGATACATAGATCAGATAATACAACTTTATTTGTATACAGGGGTGTCGCACCAAATTCTGCAAATTCTCGGCACCGAGTGCTGCGCTGCGAGCTTGTAGATCTGCTATTTTTGAAAAATCGTGAGATTTCTGCAAGTCTTTGAATATTTCAAATCCTTTTTGAAAAAACCTATGTTTCTATGTCAGTGGTGCTCAAACTTTTTCATGTGAAGGACCCCCAAAATGATATGTATTTGGCCACAGACCCCCATCTCAAAATATTTAGTTCCAGGAACCTCCCCAGAAGCAAAATTTGAGTTACAAATGTTCGCTTAAAAAATACATATATTCAAAGATTTGCACACATTTTCACGACTTTTCAAAAATAGCACATCCACAAACTCGCAAGCGCGGCACTCGGTGCTGCGCTGTGAGCCTGTATATCTGCTATTTTTCAATAGCTAAAGTATAAAGTATAAAATAATTAAGTTCCCTCCACCTTGGGCCCTAGTAGCTCAGTCCCACTTTTCCCCCCTTGTGACGCCCCTGTTTGTATAGCACCTTTCATGACATGAAATGCAGCTCAAAGCACTTTAATGGTTGTAGATCTGCTATTTTTGACTAATATTCCCCCCAGATTATGGATTAGGGTTGAAGTGGTTAAAGGTATATCTGCTCTCTTGTGTATAGACCTACAGGTGGCCAGATCAGCGCGGTGCAGAGGATGACAGTCTTTATGGGCTTGTATTCCATTGTAAATCCTTTTCAACTCACAACTCACTAATCCTGCTGCTGTGTTTGCATATGTACTACTTCACCCAGCAGACATGTGAGTTTTTTATATTCTCATTCGTGTTTATAACCTCTTTTTTGGGGTGCATGTAATCTGGGAATCTCTCTGTAATCTCTCTCCCACACTGCGCTTCTCTTTAACCCAACCTCCCTCTATCCCTCTCTCTCTCTCTCTCTGCCTCTCTCTCCATATCTCTCTACCTCTCTCTGTCTCTGTTCAACTCGACATAGCTGTGTGATCGCCCAGAGGCGTACTTTCTGGTTCAGGGTCTCTGTCAGTTCGCTTCATCTTTAGCTCGGCAGATCCGATGGAAAAGGCTGTGAATGTTCATGCGCTCATGAATACAAACACATCCATGTTGCTGCTCTCTGGGATGGGGTGGTTTGGGGGGGCAGGGACCAAACTGTCAACTCTGCCAGTTAACGGCTGTGTCAGTATTTACCCGACGGATTTGCAAAGGTCTTCGTTATCACAAGGGCCATAAAGGTTGCAACAAAACATTTTGTGTTGTACCAGTACCACCGGGGCTCCACACAATTGTGGGTCTATATGACTGCTATTGCAATATTACAATGTTCTGCTTATTTCTGACATTGTAATATTTTATAGTATTTGTTTTTTTAAATGTTTTTTTTAGGCATGGCTACAGAGGGCCAGCCATCTACAACATGGTTTGTCTGTATCTCTGTATATATATCTCTGTATCTGTCCACACAAAAGTAGACTAATCACTATACACGCTGCTGCGTGTATACAGCTGATGCTGCTACACCAACCACAGCTCCGCTGCCATGTGCGTACAGCAAACCACACAGGCTCCAGATGGCTACGCCAATCATAACCAAGCTTATGATTTTTCTTAAATAAATAATAATAATACATTATTTGGTTATTGGTCTCAAATAGACCATTTAAAATGTGTATGTATGTATGTATGTATGTATGCATGCATTCATGATTTTATCTTCTGTTCAGGTTTTGAATCGCTCAAATCAAATGTGTGTGTGTGTGTGTGTGTGTGTGTGTGTGTGTGTGTGTGTGTGTGTGTGTGTGCGTGTGCGTGTGGGTGTGCGTGTGTGGTCATGTGTCCAAAACGAGCGTGCATCCATCCTTTTGTTATAAACTCCCCCAGAGTCTGAGCCTCGCGGCCACAAGGGCGCAGCTAATGAACCAGGAAACTTCATTGCTTTTACTGAAATTAAAAACAACTGCGTGATTTACATGATGATGATGAAAGCGTTAGCGGGGTCTTTTGTTTCCGCTCCAACCGGACAGAAAACTAATATCAATTAGCTCCCATAATCCTTCCCGACGGACCACAGATGTGTCAGAGGTGGGACGGGTGGTCGGTGGTCTCTCCACGGCAGCCTGTCCAATCGATTGTTGAGAAGATAACAGCAATAATGACTGAAGCATTATGAAATGCACTGATGAACAGCTTAATTAGGATCCTAGGGGGGTATACTTATACAGTATATAGGCCTACGTATACGTACTGTATGAGATGCGGAAGAAGAACTTTTTCATGCTGGGATACATTAATATCCCCCCTTTCTTCTAATGCCCAGACATTTTGATTGTTCCGGCTTGAGAGATTCTGAGCCAAAAATGTAATAGTCCGTGCATATACTTCGAGCAAGTCTTTGGTCAATCATTATGTGCAGTGCCATCTGGTGTAAAATATTTCATATTTAGTTTTTGTCTCAAAAAGTTATTTTACACTTGAGCCAACTAAAAACACTCAAGATGTCTGAGCCAACAACAGCCAAGATGGTGGCAAACACTGAAGCTATACCCCCCTTAAAGATAATGAGCTTACGAAGCCTCCTGGAAACCATGGCTAAAGTTAAGGCAGGAGTGAAAAATCTTTGAATGACAATGTTCACAAACTTGGGTCATGTATTGGCAAATCAAGAAAGACTATGTTGTGGCATCCTTTCGGTCAAAGCCCGGATTGTTAATTGTTCACACAAGCAGCCAGGCCATCTTCCAGATGACCTGCCTGTGTAATAGGGATGGGAAGATACACAATATTATTGTTTATCGTGATAAAAAACACCCACGATAATCGTATTGTGGAGATTTAATTTATCGTGATATCGTCCTCCGTCATGCACTGGGATCAATTCACCTTTTCTTTGCTGAGCTGCATATCCGGTACCACTTAAACTCTACTTATAATATACGTCCTTGATACTGTCTTTTTTTCACTCTCTATCAAATGTCTTTGCCAAACAATTGCCGATCTACAAGCTCACAACGCGTCACAACGTGACGCCTTGTGAGCTTGTAGATCGGCAATTTTTTGGCAAATGTTCCACCCCAGGATAATGGATTTTGATTATCGTGATAATATCGTAAATCGCGATTTCTTTTGTCACAATAATCGTGATATGAAATTTTCATATCGTCCCATCCCTACTGTGTAATAATCGCTGATGTAGTTGATACCTGGCAGAGAACCTGCCCGCTTTCAAGGAACATAGGCACAGTTTGTCACAAATGGCGATTGGTCAAAATGTCGGTAAGTAGTTTTCCGAGGAATCACAACTTTTCTTTCCACCTGGCCCAAAGCCAGCGCTGTTGTATAAACAGAACCAACATGGTCTGTGAGGAGATGTGTGAGCAGCAGACCTCTGGCACAGCAGCAAAACACAGTATATTGGCAAGTAGCAATATGTTATTATTATTATCAATGGACACCAACCCAAAAAAAGGCCAGAAAAAGGCCCTTGAAGAAGGCGCAGCAAAATGTTTTAAACGGATGGGATGTATTCAAAGCCGCCAGCGTGCACAAAAAAAAGGAGAAAAAAATGAATGATGCTGTAGAAAGTTAACTAGAAGACACATTTTCCCGTAGCTTTGGGCAAAACTGGGCAAAAATTGAGCTGACTCAATTTCTTGCTTTGCATATCATTTTGCTATGTAGTCTAATGTCCATCCTGTTCAAAGCCGGTAGGATAGCATCTTCTCTGACTGAGTTGAGTTTACTTTGTCACAGTCTAGTGTCACTGTAATAACTTGAAGTTGCTGTTGACCTGGAGTGACTGCATATGTTTTTATTTCTGCAATGAATATTGGTTACTTTTGGCACATACTGTATGTTTATTTGTTGTATAGTTTAGCATACCATAAAGGAGTTTTGTTGTGATTGTGTTATATTGTATTGAAGGCCTCATTTGGTGAGAAAATGTAATGGTTTATAGAGAAGAAAAAGCACTGGACTTAATGAATGTCTGGAGGACTGTTATTATGTTTGTGTTATAGCTGTTGTGTGACTGTCAATTTATATATATATATATATATTATATATATAATGAGCTTTGGTGATTACTTTGCCCTATGTGCAATTCCTATGGATTGCTCCTGGTGCGATGTGGTATTTAATGTTCTTATTTAATCAGGAAATTAAGCACAGGTTTGTATGTGCGTCTGAATATTACATTTTATTTATTCACATCATCTTTACAACTTGTCTCTGCAAGAGGCTAATCGTATGAGTTGTGTCTTGTTACCGGAGTGCCTGGAGCTAATCTCACGAGCCGCTGGACTGATAAGTGCCAAACCTGTGCAAACCTTGCATGCTGCCAGTAGACTATCTCCACATGTATTCCCACATTTATAATGGATGTCAGGGGCTCTGACATTCAAGGGCTCAGAACAGGCTTAAAAAATGTGGAGTCATACTTCATAGTTCATTGTTTCTCAAAGTGGGGTCTGGGGTCTCCAGGGGTCCTTGGAGGGGTTCAAGGGGTCCAGGCAAAAGGACCCCTTGAAGTAGCCTCATAATCATTTGTATTCATTACTTGCGCCAGTACTGCGTTCGGATGCGTATATATGTCAGTGTCCTTCTTTGTTTAAGTCCCTGATTGGCTTACAGGCCAATCAGGGACCAGCATTTCTGGCAACGTCATGATTAACAGCCAATAAGGGACCAGCATTCCTGGTGATTGTTGTTTATTTGGATCCCCATTAGCTACTACCTTAGCAGTGTTACATGCCAGTGGTGATGTCACTGGCCTCGCCAGTGGTGATGCCAGTGGTGAGCGCACCTAATGGCGCGCTCTGCTGGCGCACAAGTAGGCCATACGTGGCCTACCTGTGCACGTCGACAATGCAGTTCTAGTTTATATGTTGGCCATTCAATACCAGTAGATCTACAAGCTCAAAGTGTGCGACTGCTTCGAACTTGATTATTCAAAAAAAAAGGAAATTGTAATAACTGTGGGCTCACTATGTTATCTTCATTATTTATCTATCAAGTTCTCCTCAAAAATGACGTAACCATATTACGTCAATTTAGTCAAGTTCTCCTCGACAGTACAAAGGCAGTGTGTCAGTCAAGTTCTCCTCGACAGTACAAAGGCAGGGCCCTTAGCCAATGAGTTGCAGCCAAAGGGTAGATCTTTGTGCCCATACCTGGTGTTACATGCAAGCCCACACTGTTTCGTAGGAACAGTATTTCTAGTTTAGATTATTATTATTATTTAATTTGTTATATCCTCTCTTCTGGCAGTCCCTGGCACAAAACATTTTCATATTGGGGTCCGTGGTCAAATTACGTCTCAATTTGGGCATCGTAGATGATTGAGGTTTGATGTTAGATGACTGAAACAGACCGGTCACATGAAACCAGTGATGGCTGACATCCACGTTGTAGCCATACCGATTCCAGGATTCCACACAAGTGAATGTTTTTGATGTCGGATAGTGGTTTTGATAGTTGGCTAATTGACTATAGTCTCTCATTCTGTCTTCAGGCCTTCGGCCTGCTGTGCTCTGGCTATCATCTTGTTGAGGTAGCGGCTGCGCTGCAGGCGGTTCAGCTTGGCTGCCAGGACGATGACAACGCTGCTGGGAACCAGCCTGGTGGACACCCAGCCCATCACGGCGTGAGGGAAGTACCCGTTGGTCTGGCTCTGCAGGCCCACGGTGGCCAGCTGGGCCGCTACGTACCGCCCCGGGGTGGGCTTGTCCAGGGTGGGCTTCCTGATCCCCGTCATCTTGGTGGCCACGAAGAAAGGGAGAACGCTCTGGACAATTATGCCTTTATCTCTGTACTCCTCCTGCAGGCCGCGAGAGAAGAAATCCACAAAGGCCTTTGTGGCAGAGTAGAGGCTCAACAGAGGGACGGGGTACATGCCAGTGGCCGAGGACATGTTGAGAATGACTCCTTTGGACCTCTCGATCATCCTGGGAAGCACCAAGCGCGTCATCTGGCACACCGAGGCCACGTTGACGTTGATCATGTTTGTGATGAAACGGTCCAAATCCGGGATGTGGTGATAGTACTCGGGATGTGGGTAGGACACGCCGACGTTGTTGACCAAAACGCCGACCTCCAAGCCAGCCAACCCGGCTTCAATTTTGCCGTAGATGTCTGTCCCGCCAAAGTCTACCGCGATGGTCTTTGTCTCGACCTTGAACTGTTCTTCGAGAGCCCTGGCCACGTCGTCCAACCTTTCCTGGGAGCGGCTGATCAGCGTCACAGCGAATCCCCGACGGGCCAGCTCCTCTGCGTAGGACTTCCCGATTCCATCCGTGGCTCCCGTCACAACTGCCCATTTCCCCAACTTTGGGGTGAGAAGCTGCCCATTCCCCAAGACCCAGATCCTGAAGCCTGAGATCAATTTGTAGATCAGCCATAACACCAGGGAGGCCACGGTGAAGGCTCCGACCCAGAAGAGAGGCTTTTCTGCCCTAAGCAGTATGTCCTGAATATTAAGCAGAGGCATGTCAAAAACCTTAATGTTGACCGGGTGTGCGGAGAGATGACATTTTAAGGTCTGAGAAAGAATGGGACTCATCGTCATATTTGGGAAAAGTGATGTCATATTGATGACGTCGGTGTAACAATCCATATTTTGGCATATTTAACACAAACAGATGGAAACCTTACCCATTCGTGATTCGCAATTTCTAAACCAACCAATCCTCTTGGAATTTCCCCTTTTTAACATGTAGAGCTTCTGGCCACTACGTCACTACTTGGACGTAGCTAAAACAAAAACAAAAAAGCTGAATTTAGTGTAATTTCTCCCTATGCCGTGTAAGCTGAATTTACATTGATGCTGTCAAACAAGACATGAAGCATTCTATGAAATCAAAAACAAAAATGCTAGAAAAAGCTATTTGGTTCAAAAGGAGCGAAGCTACCGTGACGTTACTGAGAAATATAGTCAAACTGCGTAGCGTCGCTACTTCTAGCTCGTTACTGCCCATCACTGTATGTGGGAATGTGTAGCAGCAGCGCAGAGAGAGAGAGAGAGAGAGAGAGAGAGAGAGAGAGGAAAATCATTGATAGACAAAAGAAAATCACAAATTGTGGCAGCACCTCTACGAATGTGCACCTCCCTGCGACTGGAAATCTACACGTCAATCACGCAAGCACAGCCGCGCAGCAACGTGCATATGTGCTGCTTGTCAGTGAGAGCTTAATGAGCTTGTGGAGGGGAAAATTAGTCTGTGAGCTGCTGCTCTGTGAAGAACACAAATTGGACAAGTGCACATAAGAGCAGCCTCATACATGTCTGATGGAGTGACGGACGGCACTCTGTGTGTGTGTGTGCATGCGTGCATGCGTGTGTGCGTGCATGCGTGCGTGCGTGCGTGCGTGCGTACGTGTCTGTTAGTATGGACTATATGTATGGAAGGGACAGGCATGGCGCAATGGCACCACTTTATAATCTCTATCTTTCCAAATAAGAACAGCACTATTTCCCAAGAGCAATGTTGTTGTAATTAAGGATTCAAATATATTTTACATGTGCATAGATCATCAAGTATGATTATCATCTTATTGTTATGCAACTTGCATATGCTTGCAGCTGGAGGGACAGGAGCGGTGTAATTGACTAGCAGTGTGGATATACGCACCAAGGGCTTTGCGACCAATTCTAATACCGGTCCATAGCCTTGCGGACAATGTATCCCATGGCCTGGAGCGATCATTATTGGTCTAAATATTTGGGAATTGAGGTCCTCGACCTGCTCGCAGCATGCAGAAGAAATATGATGCTGAACGGGGCTAGTAGTAGATTGTGAGATTAGCCGCATGCCTGCAGGGCTGAACGCAATAATGTCAGAAAATAATAACTACTTTCACTCCAGTGAGCTGGGTGAGGCTCAACTTGGCAGTTCTATTGGATGTGAATTGGCTCAACAGATGGACTTTAAAGACACAACAGGCTTTGCATCCAGAAAGAAAGAAAAGCAAAGCATAAGGGGCGGCATTGCCTCATTGGTAGAGAAACCATCATTAGAACACAGAGAGTTCCCGAAGGGTTCCCAGTTCGAATCCTGGCTCCCCCAGAGTTAGTGTCGAAGAGTCCTTGAGCAAGACTCTGAACCCCTAGTTGCTCCCGGTGAGCTGGTTGGTGCCTTGTATGGTTTCCTCCGCCATCGGTAAATGTGTATAAAATAGATAAAATAGATGCACAATGTATGTAAAGCGCCTTGGATAAGGGGCTATACAAATGTACCATTTACCATAAGCAAAGCTCTTACAGAGGTGGTGCCATAGTTTTGTACTTTTCCCTTTTTGTATGTGAAGTTAACTTTACTCTAATAGACCCCCAGGTGCGGTTATAATATGCAAATATGTCTTCCCTGTGTATTTTTGGCTGAAAGCCTCCAAGTCAAAAGGCCCCCAAAAAAATACACTGCTTTAGTGACACAATAAAATCATCCCCTCCCCTTTTTACCATACAACAACAGCTGTGGGCGTGGCTAACTTCAGGTGGGTGGTGCTAAGGTGAAAATCAGGTACACGTAATAAACAGGTGGGCGTGGCCACATTAAAAACATAACTTTAACACTTTCTGTACTCTTTTTTTGAAAAAAATAAAATAAATAAATCCAAGTATAATCATAATGCTGTTGCTCATGTTTTAACATACTGTAAATGTGTCACGAAAAGTGTCCTAGGGTTCCCAAGGAGTCAATAGATGAGGGAGACCACTGTATAATAAATAGTAAAAATAGTTATTCTTAAATGGATAGTCCAAATCCTTCATTCTGATTGCCATGGTTTCCGTTTAGTATAGACGTGATAAAATACACTCAAATCTACTCCTCAGATTAGCTCTACAGTGATCCAGCATATCTGTAACTGAATGAGGGAAAGTGAAGGGCAAATGAACAAACGATTGGCTCAAAACCTGAAGAAGAGTTATTTATTATCCTCGAAACGCGCTGCTGAATCTTTTGTTCATTTGCCTAAACTAAAAGTTGTAAAATAGCTGTTTGAAGGCATTATTGCACTATACAGTGAAAGTCTCCCTCCTCTAATTGTTTTTGCACAAGTGCACTTAGGTCTTAGATGTAGATTTTGTTGACCTCAGTGTGTCAAAGAGTTGGCCCATACAGGTCATTTTGATAGCATTTTTTAATATGTTTTGGGGTTTTTATAAAGTTTTTTACTGAATAGGTGCTTGGTCTACCTACGCTTTTTCTTAGATTACTATTTCTATGCATTCGATGTGTTCATGTTGATGTATTGGTGTATTACCTTGTCTTGATGTTGATATATTGACGTATTACCTTGCTTATTGTAAGTCGCTCTGGACTAAGAGCGTCTGCCAAACGCCTAAATTGTACATTGTAAATTGTGCCAGTATATGTGTGTGTGCGTGCATGCGTGCATGCGTGCATGCGTGCATGCGTGCGTGCGTAATATGCCTCATCTCTCAAGACAGATTCCGCTAACTAGCAGCACAAAAAGGGAGGTGGTGCCCCCAGAATCTAAAACAAGGGGGAAAAAATCCCAGATTGGCTTATGGTTCCATTTCCACTGGCTTACAATAACATTCCTCATACAGCCCTCCGACTGCCTCACCCCTGCACACCTTTTAGTGGTGAAAAGACGAGAGGGAAAGCATTCAGAATGAAGGAAAAGGATTTCATTCATTCAGAGCCGATTCAGACATTGAACAATTCAGAGGAGTATAGAAAAGAGGACGAGTGAGGAGAGAGAGAATCAGAAGAGTGGGAAGAAAAGAATGGTACAGGATGTTGACAGAGAGAGAGAGAGAGAGAGAGAGAGAGAGAGAGAGAGAGAGAGAGAGAGAGAGAGAGAGAGAGACAGAGAGAGAGCGAGAATGCAAATGTGTTGTTATTATGAGTAAAGCAGATAGGGCCATTCACTGGACCTTTTCATGGGCCCAGTGCTGCTGATTTCCATTTGTAATGGCTTATCCTTAGTTGCACATTGTCATATACTTGTATACTTGGGCCTACATAGAAGCCACTGACAAAAGCAGATCTAAAAACCACCACTACCCTTACTAAAGATAATATTAACTATAGTTAAGGCATAGTCACTTCACCATTAATTAACAGGAATGAATGATGAGTTTGTGATAAATTCCTGATGAATGAATGCGTTAATCGCTAATTAAGCATTAATTACTTGTACCAGCAGAGCGCACAAGTACTGCGCTCGGCTGCATACCGGTATGTAGCAGTGGTGATGCCAGTGGTGAGCGCACCTCATGGCGCGCTCCGCTCTGATGGCGCAATGGCCTACTTGTGCACAAGGCGCAAGTTGGCACCTCGACAGAGTGCAGTTCTAGTTACATGTAAGAATTTGCCCTTGTAAGGAAATGTTACCCCACCTGTGAAATGAGTCACAGCGCGCATGCCTACTTTAGGCTACTTTGTATACATACTTTAATTGATAGGCAAGCTGTGACAGTGACAACAACCTTGGACTGTATCATCCGTGTGAGAGAGGCTGATGTGCGCAACTACGCATTAAAGAGTCTGTTAATCCTGTTAATGAATGAATTCATGCCGAAATGTAGCCGTATTGTGACCACATACTGTATGAGATGCTTCAGTATGTGATGAACGCAAGGGATCAAAAGCAACATTAGGTGAGCCACTTTATTTCAACATCAGAAGTTGGCCAGTCAAGGCATTAAATGCCTGGGCCAAATGTTTGTCCAATCCTGCCCTGCTGAAAACAGATAACAGACCTGTCGCTGTGGTGCCCGGACAGGCCTCTTCTTGAATGTTGATAAGACCAAGGAGATGCTTGCAAAGAGACTCGCTATGAATGGCATGAGAGGAGGCACTGGGGTTCACTCTGGTCCAGAGGAAGTCAAGGCGAGTACACCCCATCGACTACGCCGATGACATCGCCCTAACCTCGGATACAGCAGAGAAAGGAATGAACTACTGGCAGAAGAAATGGAGTGCAGGAAGATCGGCCTCAAGCCCAATGCCAAGAAAACAAAGGTACTGACTGTTAACACAGAGGACAAAACCATTGCCACTGCGGACGGGATGGTGCTCGAGCCAGTCGAGGACTTCAAATTAGAGGGTAGCACGGGTTCAGAAAATGGGAGCCGAGCCAAAACGGAACCGAGGATATTTGGACAGAACCAAATGGCCCAGAGAAAAATGCTGATTTACTGGAACCGGCCTGAAATGGCACAGAGAATGATTGGATCCGGTCTGGGCCTAAAAGGGACACAGACCGACATATTATAGTACTGATTCTATGTCATCTTTCCAGATAAACCTTATTTTGCCTACTCTTCCGACAGTTTTGGTGGCAGCACGCACTTGGGCCATATGGAGCCATATGTCAAATCGGCCGGCTTCATCGGGAATTGTGTGCTTGCATTTTGCTAAGGTACGTTATAATAGTTTAATTTATGTTAATTCATTAGAGAATTAATTGTCTCTAGTGACTTGAATGGGAAAATGCAGATTCAACCAGTATGTCCATATTATGGGCATTCCAAGATATGGGCTTAATATTGACGACATCATTCGCGTCACAGCAACCACACTTGCAATTTCCCAGAATTGCATCCTTCTAATTTCAAGACAAACTCGTTATTCTGGACTTTAGACTATATTTACAGTATATATTGGGGATGAAGCCTCCCTGTTTTTATTTTCAGCCCCAGCCGTTGGTAAATTCTTTCTCAAATTGAAATCCCTCAGATTTTGGGCTCTCATCCAGACTCTGAGGTCTGATAGATTGACTGAAAACAGCGCCATGCAAGGGAACAATCAATAAATCCCTGCTATCGTCTTTATTATCCAATCAGCAAAGTCCTGGCCTCTTGCCTTGTGATTGAATCATTGAACTGTAAGCGGGATGCAGATAAACCGGTATTTCTGGGATGTTGAAGTGGGTATCACCCAAGAAATCGAATACATGGTTGATTGGTTTTATCTACAGTAGCAATAGAAAATGAACACGTTGACAGATAATGTTGAAAATAATGTAAAAGCGTACTGCTAAAATAAAAATAAATAATATAGTGTCAGCTAGTATACAAGTACGCTGACGTAACAGTGACATAAAACAACATCTTCCCAGTAAATGTTAGACTTAGGTTTGTTAGGTTTGTACTACTGCAACCCGTGAGAGGATGTCAACTAGCAGCATCCAGGTGAGAGGAACAGTTCCTCAACTTCCAAAGACTGCATCTGCGTGGACACATTGAATGCACCATGAAATTGTTTACCCTTTTCCTAATGCTCTCAACTATTCAGCAGCGGATTGGAATGGAGTTATCAATCATGTGGATTTTCTGCACTGCTTTTTCACACGCACGCAACGCAACGCACGCACAGTCGCACGCACAAACGCACGCATGCACGCACGCGCGCGCACACACACACACACACACACACACACACACACACACACACACACACACACACACACACACACACACACACACACACACACACACACACACACACACACACACACACACACAGAGGCCAAAGACAGAGGACAGAGGACAGCCTAATGCCATGGCTCTCCATACCGTCCTCTCGGACATGGATAACAAGCTGCTGAAGGACAAAATGTGTACGTACAGTATGCTGTTCGTGGACTACAGCTCAGCATTCAACACCATGTCCCAGCAAAACTTGACACGAAGCTCCGTGACCACCAGCGAGGTCAAGTTTCTCGGAGTACACGTACACATCGAGGAGGAGCTCAACCTGCTCGGGTCCACATCAATATGCCGACGGCCAGTATGCCGATACTAAAACTAACCCTAACCCTAACCCTAAACCTAACCTCAGTAACCGTGACGAGTAACTAACCTGCCGACGCTACTCGGAACAACGGACCGGCGGAACAATGAGCTCACCTGAAGAAGTTTGGAGTATGAAACCGCATCCTCAGGCTGTGCTATACAACACTCAGTTGAGGGTGTTCTATCAGGCTGTGATATGGCCTGCCTGGTATGGAAACTGTACAGCCCGAAGAAAAGATAAACCTAAAACGAGTGGTGTGGTCGGCAGAGCGCTCCAGGAACTGTACAAAAAACGGTGTGTAGTCAAAGCCCAGCGCATCATCAAGGACAAGCACCACCCCAGTCACAAACTGTTCAACCCCCTACAACAACGATCGCGGCCGGGCAACAGAGCCTACTTTTTCATCCCGCCTGCAGCTCGAGCTTAGGCTACTATGGTCGACGGCTTCAATCTGTACAAGCCGTTCTGGGGGCTTTTGTGTAGAAACAGGAAGTTGCTTTGTCTCCTCCCCTTTCTTAATCCACTTCCTCCCGGGTGCTTCTATGTTTATTCCTATTTCCTACTAACAAACAACAACACAACATGTTTAGGGCAGTGTTGCTGCCGTTAGCAGAATCTGCCTTTGGCTGAGGGATTAGTATTTTTAGGTACAGATGCTATACATGTAAGGGGAGCTAATTGCATTTGCCGCCAACTGTTTGCTGCTGGTGGGCGTTGCTAAAAGGCAAGCTGTGTTTACGTTTAATCTTTTAGAAGCACAGACAATTTCCAACACCTTTCACCATGCTTTATCTTTTATTATTTAAAATGTCTCTACCAGTTCAGAGAGATTAGTGCTCCTGGTGGGATGAAACTTATAAACAAACAGCTTGTCATACAAAACAGAAGAATGTTACTTTTTGACAGATGGTTACCCATCTGTCAAAAAGTGGTGAAAGCTGAAGGTAATATTACATATGGGTATAATATACCCATATAGCCACATAATATGAAATATTATATTATTTCTATGACTAGCATGGATGATTTATGTAGCCTACAGTTAACATAATCCTGGCTCACAGACGCACCTAAATGAAACATACCCTCATTATGTTGTCTAATTATTATTAAGTTTAATCTCCTTTCTGTCAATTTTAAGTGGTGTCAGTTTTTGCGTGTTTGCTTTGCTACCATCACATTCAACATTTGGTATAATTTGCTAGCTGGGAATGTAATTGACCATTTGTCGGCCTTCTGGTTGGTCCCTGACTGACCAACCAGCAGGCTCTTTCTGCCACGTTCTGCCCTGGTTCCGTCCTGGTTACGCCTTATATGGATGAAAGGTTGAGACGGTCTAAACGTTTAGACGCTCTCCTTATCCCTCCGTTCCGCCCTTAATCCCACAATCCGGGATTGCTGCCTGCTTCCTTTGAAGTTTGCCAGAGAGTGACCACAGGTGTGGTGTTTTTGGTTTGGGGAATGTAACAATACATAACATTTTAAAATTAGGTTTGCGCTCCGCATGTGCAACCTATATTTCCCATTCTTACTGGGGCTGAGCCCCCTAAAGGCTTGTCTGGACAGGACAGACTTTCGTATCATCTGTCTGTGCCTTCACATTTTCTCTATCTCCTTTTCACTATACCTCTCTCTCTCTCTCTCTCTCTCTCTCTCTCTCTCTCTCTCTCTCTCTCTCTCTCTCTCACATGCGATCTCGCTCTCTCCTTGTCACTATCCATTTCTCTCTCTTGCAATCTCTCTCCCCCTCCCTTTCAACTTGCTCTCCTGTGGTGCATGAGAGAGAGATCCGTCTGAAGAGGGCGGAGTGTTGCGTCTCCACATGAATTCCTACACACCTTGTAATTGCTGTCAGCGCGCCAGCCGACAACTCTGTTAATTGCCTGACGTCCAATTTCGGTTGAGACGGGTTGGTGCTGTGAGCTCGTGAGAGCAGAGATGATAAAGGGAAAGTGAAGAGGGGAAGGGGAGAGCATGAAGTGAAGAAGAAAAAATAAGCGTTTTAAAGTGCGAAGGTGAGGAGCTAGTTCAAAAGGTAACGCTGAGTTTGAGGTCTGCTGGCATTAAGTGGGAGCTGTGGGAGGGAGAATATTGCGTTATAAAACTATGGATTTCTTTTCTTTCTTTTCTTTTTTTGGTATGGAACACAATTATTGAATTTTCTCCCACATATATAGAGCAGGATCTCGGAAGAGGCCCACAATAATTGTGCTGTTCATTAACAAGGCTGGGCTGAGCGGTGTGAAGGCAGCGAGTTAATGATTCTAGGTGGGAGGACGGTGCAAGAACCACCATTGTTCGCGAGGACTTCCCGCTACAGTGTAATTGGTATAAGTGCTGTCATTAACGCTCCATTGAGCTACATAATGCGCTCAACAGAGGACTGCACTCGTGGCCATTTCTGCACCTAGAAACTTTAGCACAATGTAACCTTAACGAGGTGAGCAAAATGTAGTTTTGGCTTTTGGACCACATTTGGTAAAACACTGTGCTGAGACTGCTTACAACTCCCTCTGGGATGGGGCAAGAAACAGGGGTACTGTAAAGAGAGATTGAGAAATATATGTGAGTACTGAGTGTATATATATAGAGAGAGAGGTGTGTAGTGGTACTTGGGTGTGGTGTTTCAGATCAGAACTAGGCCAGAAAGGAAATATGTGAAAGCAAAAACTCCCTTTTTCAGCACACTGAAAATGAACTTGCAAAGCAGTGTACCCTGGGACTGTTGCTCCATAGATAGACACACTGGCAGGGCTATACAGAGGGGGGGAAAGCACCTTTGTGGTGTAGTGTACTGTAGTGCACTGTACACGTGGCTCAAAGATTTCTATTCAAAGCAGTACTGTATACTGTATGTTCTCATCATCATGATGGCCCCTCAAAGTTGGATCTTGTGGCTATGAATGTTCATGTGCAATACATGCAATAAACATGGATGAAGATTAGGGGATTAGGGGAGTGTGCAGATATGACGGTACTCTGTGATATAACTGTGTATAACGAAACGGTTATGCCACACGACACGTAAAGACACATATCAAAATTCCACTCCAATTCTTTGTTGCAAACAGCATCAACGAAAGGTCTGCACGGCACACCCTTCCAACACATTCTTCCTTGCACTGCGCACACACAAATGCAGCGCACACACACACACACACACACACACACACACACACACACACACACACACACACACACACACACACACAAACATGCAGGCTCACTTGCACAGCTAAGTTCAGCTAAGGGAAGGAATGGAGATAAACACCACCCAGTTTGGCTCAGTGTTCTTTCAGTGTGTGTGTTCCTTATTCTTTGTTGTTGTTCTTCTTGAAGATGAAGTGGCCGTTCCCTGCAAGTCCACTAAAAGAGAACCCCACCGCCGCCGCCGCCCACCCGCCTCCGCCCCTCAGGCGCTGCCTCCGTCGGCCCCTGATGAATATTCATGAGCAGAACGCAGGCGGGCGCTTGACAAATATTGGTCCTTCTGCGAGAAGTGGGGTTTGTTTGTGTGTAGGGGGGGGTCACAGGAGGGCGATGCAGCAGCAGGGTGTATCTCCTCCTGAGGAACCTTGATGGAGAAGAGAAGAGAGACCTTTTCTTGTTTTATTTAGATTTGTTTGCCACTGGAAACTTTTTGTTTGGCTCTGCACTATTGGGTTGTGTTAGTAGTGTAGTATTGAGAATTTTGCTTGTGTTTGACATAGTGGTGAGATACTTGTAGCACAGACTAGCATTGACTGTTAAGGACACTTGTTTGGCACTGTATTGATAAGTTGTGCTTTAAGTATTGCTATTTGCTTTTTAAGTATTGCTATTACACTTATGAGCGTTGACTGTTTTGACACTTATAGGGATGGGATGATATAAAAGTTTCATATCACGATTATTGTGACAAAAGAAATCGCGATTTACGATATTATCGCGATAATCAAAATCCATTATTCTGGGGCATTGGCCAAAAAATAGCAGATCTACAAGCTCACAACGTGTCGCAATCGGCTATTATTTGGCAAAGACATTTGTTACATTTGAGTGAAAAAAAGACGGAATTCAAGTACTTATATTATAAGTACCTTTTACCAATTATAGAGGGTTTAAGTGGTACCGGATATGCAGCTCGGCAAATAAAAGGTGAATTGATTGACATGACGGAGGATAATTTCACGATAAATTAAATCTCCACGATACGATTATTTTTTGAATCACGATAAACGATAATATCGCTTATCGTCCCATCCCCAGGGGTCACAGGAGGGCGATGCAGCAGCAGGGTGTATCTCCTGTGGAGCCGTGATGGAGGTGATGCCTCCCTGTGAGTGAGAACCCCCGGTGAGTGAGACCACCGGGGGGGGGGGGGGGGGGGAGAGTTGCTTTGGGTTTTGGGGTGAGGAAGCAAGGGGCAGCAGGGGAATTCATACAGTAGCACACCATGTTCCTCACCACTATCTCACTGGGAGGATGGGACTGGGTATAGCCTGGTAAACTATCCCGGTCGCACGAATTCACATCATCATGTATCTTCTGGTTGTTGTTTTCTGCAAAAACGCCCACACAGCGCTTGGGGCCATGCATGCAGACGGGGTCTGCAGAAGACACATGATAATGTGAATGCATGCGACCAGGATGGTTTACCAGGCTAGGCACCAGGGGCGTCACAAGGGGGGGGAAAGTGGGACTGAGTTACTAGGGCCCAAGGTGGAGGGGCCTTAATTATTTTATAGTTTAGCTATTGAAAAATAGCAGATATACAAGCTCACAGCACGGCGCTGCGAGCTTGTAGATCTGCTATTTTTGAAAAGTCGTGCAAATCTTTGAATAATATGTTTTTTTTGTTTTGTTTTTTGTAACTCAACATTTTGCTTCTGGGGCGTCCCTGGAACTAAATATTTTGAGATGGGGGTCCGTGGCCAAATACATATCATTTTGGGGGTCCTTGACATGAAAATGTTTGAGCACCACTGACTTAAGGCTCTTTTCCACCGGCAGCGATAATGATGACGATACCGATTAAAAAAAATGTGTTTTCAATTGAAGTGGATCGGCAGCATCCACCCAACACCGATAAAGACAACGATAGCCGACAACTACATCGTTAGGATCAACAATGATGTGGTTTGTTTATTTTATGGCTATCGTCATCGTTATCGCTGCCGGTGGAAAAGGGCCTATAGAAACATAGGTTTTTCTAAAAAACCTTAGAAGGATTTAGAAGACACTTAAAGAATCGGGTCAAAAATATTCAAAGACTTGCACACATTTTCAGGATTTAAAAAAAAATTGCAGATCTACAAGCTCGCAGCGCGGCACTCGGTGCCACGCTGTGAGCTTGTAGATCTTTCACTAGTTAAAGCACAAAATAATGCGTAATAATGCGTTCCCCATCTAGATGGGTTAAACCTCCTCCCCCTATGAAGAACATTCATGGGGGGCCTGCAGTGAATCCTTGTATCCAGGGCCCAGAATTTGGTGCGACACCCCTGCTAGGCACTGTGCGGAAAGGGTAAAAATGGAGTGATGGATGCAGCGCAAATGAAAAGGTGGAGGGGGTGCAGTGGAAGCAGACACTGTAGACTTTTTTGCCACCCAAGACAGGAAGCATTATGAGGGAATCTGAGAACATTACTCTAAGCGGTACAAATAAACCAGTCGGAGGGAGGGAGGGAGGGAGAGATAGAGAGAGAGAGAGGGGGTATCTCGGAGATCTCATCTTTCAAAGATTTATTCACCGTGGGGCTCTTATATGCAAATTGCTGAAACGGGTCGTGCTCTAACTGAACATCCTTGTACGGTAGTGCTAAAACTAGGAGGCGACAGGTGTAAAGTAACTGTATGGGTTTGGTTTCGGATGCGTACTGTATTGCCTGCAAATATAAGGTGTCATAGCCTCGCAAAAGAAAAGTCAATGGAGAGGAACGATGTTCTGAGAGTACTTTGATGGATGGAGTATAAAAATAGCCAGGACACTGAAAAGAAATAAAAGTCGTGCGCCTCAGTCTCGCCTCATTACAATATCATCTCATGAAATGGAAACTGTAAACATGACGGCAGCGTCTTATTTCCCGGGAGTGTCTGTATTTGTTCTTACAGTATTCAACTTTCTGTGGATTTTGATCTGTCTTTTATTTGTTTTGCTTGACGCTTTAATTAAGTTGCCTGTTTTTGATTTGTGCCACTGTTCCCTCACTATTTCACTTCCATCAGTTATTTATTATACATTATATTGAAACATCTTTA